>NC_056743.1:258026289-258186499 GCF_019279795.1 Protopterus annectens
CGCCACAGATCTGTCCAGTTTCTGGACGTTCCTCTCAGTGTCTTCCCGGTTATCTGCCTGTGATTCTTCCAGCTGCAAAAAAATGTTATTCATGGTGTAATAAATAAAAGACTCTGGAACTCAGTTGTAGATTCAAGAATTTTATTGGTAGATGAGTGCTGCTTATTAGACTGAGTATGCAGATAGACAATCTGGGTTTATATTGTTGACCTAAGCATGTCTCCAAGTCAATTCCCACCCAGTTGGCCATGGGGGTACGGGTGGTTTAATATTTATTTTCTCATCCATGAAGTAATGGTGGGATTGACTTGGTGTGTTTTTGGGTGTGTTTATCTAGTGTTCTAACTGGTACATTGCCAACAATATTTTAAAACAATTATTTTTATTAACAGCAGTTAAGCAATCCATATATATATATATATATATATATATATATATATATATATATATATATATATATATATATATAATTGAAGTAATTAATTTGTCAACATTCTTTTAAAAACAGTAAAAAAATATATGTGTCTAAGTGGTGTGATGCTTTCATAAAGACTTCATTAGATCTGCTATAATTATTAATTTTTTGATAGTTCTTAAAAATATTTGACTGTTTAAGTCTACTGATGAGTGTTGCTCTGTCTTTAAACTAATTGGTTTTTATTTTTATTTACTTTTAATGTTTAAAATATTAGTTATAAGGTTGTGGGTTTGTATCCGGCTCATTGAAGGACATGTTTTGTGGGTATGGGGATTTCAAGTTAACTTCCTGTGTGAGGCTCCCTTGATAGCGTGAATCCTGTTCTAACTAGGCTGATTGAAAACAAAATCAAAATTAAAAGCTGAAAATCTGATTAATTTGTTTAAACTCATTTCAAAGCCATGGTGGTATTTTCATTTGATAAAGGAGCATATGACCAGGGAATAAGGAGATTCATTGAGGAATAGGGAAGTGGATCGCCACATGGTGTCTAGTGTTTTAATAAGGAGATAAACCTTATATAACTTTTGCAAATCAGGATCTGAGAGTCCTTGGCATTGTGCTCTTGTTTGTATTCACTACACAAAATGGGCCAGATCATCATAGGATTCATACTAAAAATTATCCATATTAACAAAAAAAAAAAAAAAAAAAAGCCTTTGCTTACTTTGTTATACACAAAAGGAAAAATAGATGGCCAGCTCAAAGTCCTTCTTGCTTATAGAACTTCATAAACTGTTATTCTCTACCTCTCAGAAGAACACTTGAATGCACTGTTGAAGAGTCATCTGGGCTGGAGTTTTGATTGTGGTAACTCACACTGTCCCTTAGCACTAAGGAGCTGATTACCGATGTTGCCTCCATTAGTGCTACTTTATGAATGCAAAAGAATAGGTCAGTCTGTTACGCAATATGATGACAAATGTTATGAAAAAAACTGTCTAAACTCTGATAAACACAAGAAACAAGTAGGCAGACTTGTGACATATGGGATGAAATGAAACTGGAACACAGATGAAACTTCTGTGAATTAAACCTTGGGTTAGACGCATACTAAAATGGAAACAAGAAACATTGGGTTTGATATGCAGTTCATCTGTCACTGTTTTGAAGTTGAAGTCTGCAGGAAAACATGAATTGTACAATGTAGCTTAGCTGTCATTTATGACAAAGAATCATATGGGGTGCCAATTTTTGTTACGTTTTATGCTTTAGATATCATGAAGAAACCATAAGATCTGTAACTTTATCATTGTAAAAAGTAGTTTAATAGCTTGAAGCAAAAAGAACCAGAGTGTTCTTAAAACAAGAGAGACTGACAGCAATAACACCTGTAACTGGACTTGGCCAGCTAGAGTTGGGCTGTCTGGTAAACATGTTCTGCAAAAGACAGGGTTTTATACAATTTAGACTTTGGAGTCTATTTTTGAGTACATATTCTTGCAAAACAGTCTTATCTGGAAGAAATATTACTTCTGTTTGTCAAAGGTGTGGTCATTCACCTGATGGTCATTGATCTACTTTGGACAGAGCTCAGATGTATAATCCAGAAGTCAGTTGAAGACAAGTTATATTTAATAGGTAATACATATAAAATCCCTGCTTATTTCAGAGGTTTTAAAGGTCTTTGTCTTCTTACAAAAGAACTTACAGCTGCCTGCAAGCTATTTATACTTTTGAACTCAGCATATAACATAGCATGGATGTTTATATTATATGAAATGGAAGTTTCCATGAAACAAGATGGAAGTCTACACAATACAGATATGGGGAAGAAATCAACTTTAATTTATATAATTCTATTATTGATAGAACTGCAAACATCAGAGGGTAAAATAATGAAAGGGCTGACTGAATATGAGACTTCTCAAGAAGAGCTGTTTCAAAAAATGGTTGAATTGGAAAACATAGAATGCAGAGAAAACCTGAGACTTTCTGCTGAATCAGAGAAATTGGAAGGGACAGACTGTATTATTTTTCTGAAATCACAAATAAGTAACTTGAATGGTATTCCACAGCAAGACTTGTTAACTGAAAGGACACATTGAGAGTATGCTCCAAACCTGACTATGAGAAAGCAGCCAACATCTGGATTAATACCAATATAAAAGAGTTGATCCTGACAAAACTGTGGAAGAATGGAAAAGTATTAAAAATTGGAGACAGCAGAGTGTTTGTAGAAAATGGTTATTCAGTGTACACAAGACAGAACAGAAGCACATGTATTGCAGCAATAAGGGAATGGCAACAGGCAGGTATAAGAATCAAGCTACTATATCCAGCTGTCTTTGGAATATTTTTTTCCTGGAGGATCAAAGACATTTTTTATGCAGAACAGGCTAAGGAGCAAATAAAAAGGTTTATCCAACAAAAAGTGAGCTAACAGAAAAGAATGGGACTCTGCTTCTCATTCATCTGACAATAAAAGTCATAGAGAGACTTTACTAGTGAAACCATTTCCAGCATTTCAAAAGAAATGTATGATAGACAGAAAAAAGCATGGGAGTTGACTTGAACAATCAGGAGTACCTTGTTTTTCAACCATTGTCTGCTGTTGGAAAATGGAGATAAACAAGAAGACCAGCAACACTGAAATTAGTGAATAAATGGGATACTGTAAAATATCAATCACATTTGTGAAATATGGCTTTACAAGAAAAAGTGGCTGAGAAAGACTGGACTCTTGTTGACTTTATTAAACGTGTAGGTGGGTTATCAACAATATACCCACATTATGTCATCAAAGTTTAGAAAGACAATAAAGGGGAAAAATAATTGTGAGAAAAACAGTTTATGTTTCTATTAGTATTTGTATAAAACATTTCATGATATAAACTGCATATTATATATCGTAAAGCAGTTTTGTGTAGTGTGTAGTTAGGCATATTTAAAATGTGGAGGAGTCCCGTCAGTAACTGTTGTATGTATTAAAGATATTAAAGTAAATAAGTAATTTTTAGTTGTAAGAAATATAGGCCTTATAGTATAACAATAGAAAAATGGCTGGACAAAAGCAAGTTTATTTTTTAACCACCTTTATTGAATTATCACTTGTGACATAGGCAAACTAGCATTTATATAAAAGTAATCAAACCATATTAACAAATTCACATTTACAAACATTATACATTATATATACCATTATATATCTTAGACTTTAGCCATCATTAAATAAATTATTCTGTTCCAACCTTCTCTTAAACCTCATTCCTCTTCCAAAACATTTTTTCTGCATGTATTGTTCCCAAAATTTCCATTTTTTTCTATGTAATTTATTCCTAACCTTTTCTAAAGATACTATCTCCTGTTCTTTTATCTCTGTTACAATACTCACTAATTCAAGTATAGCTGGTATAGATTTTGGTTTCATTTTCTAGTAATTGCTTTTTTGACAGTCACCAGAACAAGGCCTTACTATGTCTAGGCAATTCAGCTCCTGTATCCCAGCTCAAAAAAATCATTTCCTTAGTTACACTCATTTGCAGTATTCCTGACATAGTATTCTGTAGGAAAATTTTAGTCAGCCAGCTCATTACACTTCCAGAACATATGTTCCCAGTTACCTCTTTTTTCCCCACTGTACTTCCAACATTTGCCATCTACTTGAGGAAAATTTATTTGGAGTCTGCTTGAGGTACAAAGTATCTATGCAAATACTTCCAGGCAAAATCTTAAATCCAGCATTTGTTGCATATTTGGGAGTCACTCATATGTCCTCCCACTGTTTCTTTATGAATTGCATATCTAATCTGACTTCTCAATCTTTTCACACCTCTTCTGATTGATTCCTATAGTTATGGTGCAATATTTTGTATGTCTTTTGATAATATCTTTTTAACAGTAGCTTATGTTCCAGATTAAATTAAAAACTCAGTCACTGCAGGACTTTTATTTAGGATTGCCCTATCGGGTTTTCTTCATCTATACTCTTATATCAGTCCCTATTACCTTTCCTTCTCTAATTATTTGTTCCCAACACCTTAGTTCCTTTGCCATCTTACTCCAGTAAATTCCAGACCCCTCGTCTATTCTCTGTACCCCTAATTGCAATCATCCCTATTAGCAGAATTACCTTTCTCTTTTCCCATGTTTTCCTGCTACTTTACGAATATAACATTCTGTAGGACTGTTATTATTCTCTTTATGGCTCTGTGTCCAGAATCCCATTCTGTCCTTATTTCTTGAATTAGCCCCCCCCCCCCCCCATTTCATCAACATCCCTTTCCACTTTGAATTGTAGCTTTCTCCTTGTGTTATGTATAGGAGCATTAACTGTGTAGCTCTAAAATATCCCTTCAAATCTGGTAATCCCAAACATCCTTGTATGTTAGGATGATCAGCTTATCCCATTTGACTCTTGCCCTCTTACCCTCCCAAATAAAATCATTCAGCTCTTCATTAATTACTCTTTACAAGTTCTAATCTGGTTGATAAAAATATACCTGACCTTTGAATGAGACTAAACATACAAAAAGCATTTTTACTGCTTGTATCTTGCTATCCAAATTCACAGGTAAGAGCTTCCAGTTTCTCAGTTTGTGAATTATCTTTTGTTTAGTGTCTTCCTGCATATCACTGGCTGCCATAACTGAATCATTTTTAATCCATATTCTTACATCCCTCATTTTATCATGCCCCCATAAATATGGGTATTCCTGGACCAGTTCATGTGTGGTAACATACTTTATAGCTATAGTCTTTTTATCTTCATTAATTTTATATCCTGAAACATATTCTACAACACTGAGATATCATTTTCTGGTTCCATAAAGTATAAAATACAACCATGTCTGGTTCATCTGATCATTCACAACTTATTAGAGAGGAACCATCCCACTTTAATTGTTGCCTTGGACCCTTCAGATATCTTTCTAATTAACAATATTATTGTATCAGAAAAATGCAAGTGTTTGCATTGCCCTACTTATAAAATTCCAGCTTAGTCTGTAAAATGCTTTCTCTGCATCAAGACCCACCAATAACAGCAGTATTTCCCTTACATTCTGCTTCCTTCTGGATCATCATTGTTCTATTAATGTTGTCAAATATTTGCATCCCCTTCCACAAAACCTTGGTCCACATCTGTCAGTTTTGGCATCACCTTTGCCATTCTTTTAGCCATTATAGACATAAACAGTTTATAATCATGTGTTTCATTTGAAATGGGGCTATATGAAGCTGGATCAGATGAAGTTGTACCATTTTTATGTATTACAGTCACCACAGATTTTTTTTCTAGGATGTTGGTGCCTCTCCTCCTTTTAAAATACAGTTAAAACCTTCCAGATCTTTATGACCTTCTTCCCTCTTAACTTCCAAACTTCCACTGGAATTTCACCTATTCCTGGGCACTTTCCAGTAGACTGCTTATACAACACCATTTTCATCTCATCTCCTCCTTTTTTTAAACACCTTTACTGAATTATCACTTGTGACATAGGCTAATTTACATTTATACAAACGTAATCAAATTGTATTAAATTAACATTAACAAACATTATACTTTACATATATTGATATATATCATATAACCTAAGCAACATTACAGAAATTATTCAATTCCTGCCTTTTTTTAAACAAGAAACACCTTTATTAAATCATCACTTAGGACATAAGCAATCATACATACATACATTTATATAAATGAAAATGAACCACACAGACATAATCTTAGTTGCAAGCATTTTATATCACAAATCATACTGACACACTCCCAGTTGCAAACATAATGCATCACTTACAATCTACCCAATTATTTTCAGTCAAACATTATACAGCTCATTTAAGGCCTGCCTTCTTTTAAACCTCATTCATCCCCTGTCTGTATTGTTCCCATATTTCCCATTTTTTCCTATGTAGTTTGCTCCTACCCTTTTCTAAACATCTCAATTCCAGTTGTTTTATCTCTGTTACTATATTCACTACTTCTAATATAGCTGGTTTACATTTTCTAGTAATGTTTTTTTTGGCAGACATCATAATTAGACACAGCAAGGCCTTACTATGTCTAGGAAACTTCGATTCTGTATCATAGCTCAGAAAAATCATCTTATTTGTCACACCAATCTACCCACCCAGCATCTCCAATAGTGCATCCCATAGGGAATCCTTCAAGTCCTCTAACCCACCCCACTCCTTGAAAATATGATCTCAAGTACCTCTTTCTTCCCTGTCACATCTCCAACATTTTCTGTATACCTGAGGAATAATTCTCTGGGGTCTACTTGGGGTATAAAAAATATCTATGTAAACATTTCCAAACAAAAATACTAAATCTTCTAGATTTTGTTGCATATTTGGGAGACATACATATATACTCCCATTGTTTCTTTGTGAATTGCTTATCCAATCTCTCTTCTCAGTCCTTTCTAATGTCCTCTGATTGATTCTTATAGTTACCATGCAATATTTTATATGCTGTATTAATTATTCCTTTTTAATGGCAGCTTCTGTTCTAGATTCTACTAAAAACTCTACCAGTCCTGCTCTTTCATTTAGGGCCCCCTATTTCTTTTTGCCTATACTCTGATATCAATCCTTGAAAAGGAAGGCAATCTCTAATCTGCAGTCCATATAAATTCTTGGCCTCGTCCCATTCTATTATCTTTCCTTCTCTAGTTACTTGGTCCCAATACCTTGGTTTCTTTGCCAGTTTTCTCCAATAAATTCCAGCCCCCTCTTGCCTATTGTCTATATCCCTAATTGCAGTGATCTCTATCAGCAGAATCTCCTTTCTCCATTTCCGTGTTGGCTTACTTCTTAGAATACTTCCTGCTACTTTATGGATATAATATTCTGTATGATTATTGTTATTCTCCTTAAAGGTCTGCATTCAAAATCTCATTCTCTCCTTGTTTCCTGAGCTTCCCCCATGTTTCAACATCATCAATTTCCACTCTTAATTACAGTTTTCTACTTGTGCTTTGTATAGGAGCTTTAACCATGTAGCTTTGAAATACCCCTTCAAATTGGGTAATCCCAATCTGCCCTGTTCTACTGGAAGAATTAGGTTATCACACTTGACACTTGCTGTCTTCCCCTCCAAGATAAAGTCCTTCAGCTCTTTATTAATTGCTATCCACAAATTCTCCTCTGGTTGATAAAAATATGCTTGTCCTGTGTATAAGACTAAAGGGACTAAAAACATTTTGACTGCTTGTATCTTACTATTCATATCCATATAACAAAGCTTCCATTTTCTCAGTCTTTGTATTATCTTTTATTTAGTCTCTTCCCACATATCCTTAGCTGTCACACCAGTGATAGAAATATATAAAGTAAAAACAGGTTTTCCTCATAGTAATAACATGTATTTGATAGTAACAGTGTGATATTTTTAGAACACAGCATTTCTATGTACAGAAAGGAAATATACACTAAACAAGTGTGATTAGCTTAATAGAATGTGCTTGTGTGGAACAAAAAGTATTATACTTCTGAATGTTTTTGTAACAAATAGCATTAACAATAGAGGCTTGTTGAAATATCATAAACAGTTGAATGTACACAGATTTTTAAGAAAATGAACTTGTTAAAGAGAAATGGCTAACACAGCAAAACAAAGTTACAGAGTATCCTATCAATGAAAGAAAATTTTGGCCTGCTGAAGAAACTTTTTTTCTCTGGATGAGATAATAATGCAAACATTGCTTCGGTTCAGGAAAATAATGTTTTCATCAAGTGCAAAGTTTTGAAACTAGATAAAGTTGTCTGTAAAAGACTATTTGGTGGACATTTTTGTAATCTGAGTCATTTGAGGAACTGCAGTGTATCTGACAGTAATATGTGTTGTAAAGAAAATGTGTTTAATCTCACAGTAGTGTTTGGTTGGCTTGTTTTAATAAACTCTTAAGCAAACAAATATACAGTTGTTCATTTAGTCTGTGTGATTTGCTGATAATTCAGTTTAACAACCAGAATCATTTTAATCCATACTCCTAAATATTTCATTTTATCATGTCCCCATACATACATATATTGCTGAACCAATTTGTGGGTGAGTACCTAATTTTACCACTATTGCCTTTGTTTCAGCTTCATTAATTTTATATCCTGAAAAGATCTGAAACTGTCTCAAATGTTCCACAACACTGTAATGTCTGTTTCTGGTTTTGTCAGGTATAAAATAATATCCTCTGCAAATAGAGACAGCTTTTCTTGACTACCATACCAATTATATCCTTGAATTTCTGAGTCTCTTATTTTCTTTGCCAGTGATTCTAAATATATTGCAAATAGCAAAGGAGAAAGAGGGCAACCCTGCCTGGTTCCTCTGCTCAAGCAGAAATTATCAGAAAGGACTCCATACACTTGAATTTTTGCCTCCAATCCCTCATATATCCTCCTAATTAACCTTACAGCATTCTCAGGAAATGCAAATGCTTCCATTGCCCTGCTGATAAAGTCCCAGCTTACTCTGGCAAATGCTTTCTCTGCATCAAGCCCCATGAACAACAATGGTATCTTCTTACATTCTGCTTCCCTCTGGATCATCAGTGTTCTGTTACTGTCAAATGTTTGCCTCCTCTCCACAAACCACATTGATCCATATCTATCAATTTTGCATTACTTTTATCATTCTTTTAGCCATTATAGACATAAACACTTTATAATCATGGTTTAGTATTGAAACGGGCCTGTATGAAGCTGGGTCTGATGGATCTTTACCCTCTTTAGGTATTACAACTACCACCACTTTCTTCCAGGATGTTGGTGCTTTTCCTCCTCTTAAAATACTGTTAAAACCTTCCAGATCTTTATCGGTCTTTACCTCCTAGCTTCCAAACTTCCACATGAGTACCATCTGTTCCTGGGGAGTTTCCTGTAGACTGGTTATACATCACATTTTTTATCTCATCTCCAAGGCTGAATATACTATCTCTCCCATATAGCTCTACCAGGTCATACTATCGTATTCAATCTGCCTTCCAGCTTTCTGTCCCCTCCCTCTAATTACTAGCATAAATTGACATCAAACGTCCTGCCTCCCCCCTCTTTTCACTTTCTTACATATCTTGCTCTTTACCACTGTTGAGTCTATGCACTGATCTTTTTACTCCTTACATTTGGTAATACTCTACAAGGGATATGTTTGCTCCCTATGTGAAATCACTGCATGTGTTAGATAAGTTACTGTTGCTTATGGTCTAAATAATGCCACTGTCTTATATAGGCTAGAAACCTATATGGTGTAAATTTTTCTCTGCCTGAGTTAAAATACTGTAGTTACTTGGAATGTTACTGTTTTAAATATGGTTATTTGTAAATTTCTTTTTGGAGCTTTTCTCCTCAGGCCTCCACTGAAAATGGAAGTTTGGCCCAGAGAGACCTTCCCAGTAAACAAATGTAAAATAAAATAAATAAATAAAATCTCCTCCTGTCCTAACCGATAGTAATTGAGCCTCATCTACCTCTAACCTTGACATATTTAATTCTCCCATAAACATTTCCATTTGTACCTTTCCTTGATTTCCATATTTCTCTGCTTTATACAGACTTTCATAGATTTTCTGAAATATTTATAATACCTCTACAGGATCTCTTGTTACCTTCCTTGTTTCAGGCTCCCTAAGCTTGGCGACAGCCCTTTCTACTTTCCGTTGCCTGACTTGTTGTGCTAAAAATTTTTGTGCTCTACTGTTATTATCAGAAAACAGTTCCTTAACAGCAATCTTTCTAAACTTGTGGATATTATCGAGGCGACCCATATTTGCTGCTAAGCATTCTGCAGTTGATCCTCTTCTTGTTCTGTGAGATTCCCCTATTCTGCAATACTTTAACATTTGTCAGTCCCTCTAAATAATTCTTGTTACTTCTTAACCATAGCTCCCTTTCTTTTATATACACCCTGTTTTTAAACTCCACCTTAATTTTATCCCACTCCCTAGCTATATTTTCAGAAGAAATTTCTATCCTCTCTAATAGCTCCTGAATAATCTCCACTACTCATTCCTTAAATTCCCCTCTTTTCAATAGATAGCTGGGAAAGCACCAGTGCCTCATTTTTATTTCATTACCCTGTGTTTTTATTTTAGTTATTATTGGCACATGATCTAAGATAGTTATTGGGTGCATATCAAGACCTTCAATTAAATGGACATGTTCCTGTGAAATGTAAATTCTGTCTAGCCTAGCCCAGTTTTTATATTTTGGAGAATAATACGCAAATTCACTCTGAACACCTATTACTGAACTCGCATCTCCCATGCCAAATATTTTCATACATTTGTTCAAAAATCTATCCTCCTTTGTTACACTTTCCCTTCTGGTCCCTCCAGACACATCTTCACTATTGAAAATCACATTCCATTCCCCACCTACAAGTAATATTCCTTGCTGAAAACTGATTATTTCTACCAGAATTTTCTTAGGCTCCATTACAGTTTTAGGTGAAATTTAAATACATGCCAGTGTGATCCTCCTCCCTTGTCAGTAACCCCTTAGCACTACAAATCTGCCATTATTATCTTTTTATCCTCTTCTATCAGTAATGGTGTACCTCTTGCAACGAATATAAGTACTCCTCTTTTCCTTTGTCTCAGGTATTCCACAGAATAACCATCCTGAAAACCTTTCTTTATCAAATTCACATTTTCATCTCATATGCTCCTATCAAACTGTTAGTTGTTCAATGTCATCTACCTTTAACTTTTGTCTTCCATAAATATTTCTATTTATGCTTTTCTTGATATCCCCACTTCTCTGCTTTATGCAGATTTGCATAAAATTTCTGAAACATCTCTAATGCCTGTAAATGATCTCTGGTTATTTTCTTGTAATAGGCTCCCTAAGTTTGGCAAAAACCCTTTCTACTTTCTTTAACTTAAGCCGTTGTACTAGATGTTTTTGTGCACTGGAGTTATCATTAAAAAACAGTTGCTTAACATCAGTCTTTCTAAATTCATGCACATTATCCAGCTACTCCCTTATTTTTTGTTAGTACTCTGCAGTTGTGCCTCCTCTTGTTCTGTGAGATTTCCCTTATTTTGTAATACATTAACTTTTGTCAGCCTCCTAAATAATTCTTATTACTTCTTAACCAGATCTCTATTTATCTTTCATTTCTATCCTATTTTTAAATTCAGCTTTCATGTATCCACTCATTAGCTATTACTTCTGGAGTACTTTCTATCTTCCCCAAATATTCCTGGATAATTTACATTATCCATTCCTTAAACTCCTCTCTTTTTAACACATAGGTATGGAAGTGCAAGTGTCTCATCTTTACTTCATTACCCTGCATTTTTATCTTAGTAATGACTGGTGCATGATCTGAAACAGTTGTTGGATGTGTATCAAAGTTCTCAACTAAATGGACATGTTCCTGTGAAATATAATTTCTGTCATGTCTAGTCCAGTTATTGTACCTTGGGGAATACTATATAACTTCTCTCCGAGTTCCTGCTACTGAATTCACAACTTTCATACCAAATATTTTCATAAATGTCTTCAGAAATCTACCCCCTTTTGTTATATTTTCCTTCTAGGCCCCCACACACATCCTCATTGTTGCAAATCTAATTAAAGTCTCAACTACAGTAATATTCCCTGTTGAAAGCTGATTATTTCTCCCAATTTTAAAGCACCAAAACAGCATTTTTATGTGGAATATAAATACATGCCAGTGTAATCCTCATCCCTTGGGAGTAGCACTACAACTCTGCCATTAGTATATTTTTCCCACTTCTATCACTACTGCAGCTCCTCTAGCAATTAATATAAGTACTCCTCTTTTCCTTTGTCCCTCCCTGATATTCTGCAGAATATCCATCATGAAATCCTTTTTTATCAAATTCACATGCTCAGTTCTTTCCAACTGCGTTTCTGTAGCACTGCTATTTGCAGTCAGCATTTCTGAATATAATTAAGTACTCTGCCCTTTCTTGAGACCATTCACATTCCAAGGTAATATGGAAAGGTTGGTAATTATAGTAAGAAGTCATTATTCTCACCTATTATATATGGCAGCTTTTTTAAATGTCTAATTCCAGCTTTTGTGATACATGTCCCCATTAATATTTTCCTTATCATCAATATTGGAACCTATGTCACATTTTACAAAACTTTTTGTTTAATAAAAATCATCAAAAAAAAAAAAAAACTCACCAGAATATCCCCATAACCTGTTAATGTAATTCAAACATGCTTAATGATGTACATCTTCAAATAATATAGTATGAAGTATTGAATATTATAAAAGAGACATAAGAATTGGAAGTAGGGCTTTTAGAAGAGGGAAGGAGCAAATTACAAAGAAATAAATGGAAGTTGTGCAAACAACACATGCACAATAATGTTTGAAGGAGGATGAGGAGGAGTGAAGTTTAAGGGAAGGCAGGAATTCTGCAATTCTTGTAGAGTTGGACTGATGGTAGTTATAAGGAAAGAAAAGATATGTAATGTATAATGTATATAAAGGAAAAGAAGAAACATATTAACATTTTTTCCCTTTTAATGTATGTTTGCGTATGTCTTAAGTTATAATTTAATAAATGTGTTTAAAAAGGATCTGCATCCAAAATCCCACTCTCTCTTTATTGTCTGAACTCCCTTTTACTTCACCATTATCAATTTCCACTTTGAACTGTAGCCTTCTGCTTATATTATGCACATGGATTACAATTTAGAAGAGCAAGCATTCATATGGGCGAGTGCTTTTTACTGGAACCAGGTTGTGCTCATCCATGCATAGGCTTGACAAAATGTGCAATAGACTTAGGTTACCCAAGTAACAAAGTATAGAGGGCAGGGTGCAATTGTCATCATTCGCACACATGGGGAAGGACATAATGTCAAGTGTTATCCATAGAAAAAATATGCATGTGACGATATGACAGAAATTAACTTGGTGCTGCATGTCAGATGTGGGGAGAGTGGACCTAGGCTACACTTACTAGGAAAGGACACTGTTACCATTATTGTGTTTGCTTGTGTATTGATGGCATCATGCTGTGTAAGGAAAGAATAGCTTGTGTGTATTTGAGCATTGTAGGTGTGTGTGTGTTTGTGTGTGTGTGTGTGTGTGTGTGTGTGTGTGTGTGTGTGTGTGTGTGTGTGTGTCTGCTGGGACATAGCCTCTACAGATGAAGTAGCACCATGGTTAGTTCTACAAACAAGTCCAGAACACCACAGGAGATGTGTGTGCATTCCACCAGCCACTGAACTGCCCTGGCTTGGGGGATGTCAGAGAGACTTTCCATCCCTTGTATAGAGGAAGGAGTGCTACAGGAATGTGAGTAATGACGCATTTCATGCCGATCAGCAGTATGAGCTTCACACCCTCATGGATGCTCATGCCTTACCATACTCACCTGTATACTAGATGGTGGGGCAAAAGTGGTGGTATTGCATATGCCTGACCTTGGCCTTCCCCTTCTGATAGCCCTCAACACTGGACAAAGTGGTAGAGTGGCCATGTAAAATGTGTTTGGCATACTACCTGAGTGCACAGGGAGATCTGATTCATGCAAGCTGCCTACACAGCATGTCCATCAGGTGACAACATATGGGACATGCAATCAGGTCATCACACACATCCTTCAAAACATGTACCATCTCAGCAAGGACTGAGGTGTTGTTAGCTTGTCCCTCTATGATGGCTCTGCACATTCACTGGATCACAAACAGCTAACTTTGGTGGGGACCAATACCCATGGCATTTATAGCCTTTTGTAAACTGTCCACCCCTGTCTTCCCTGTGCCAAGGGAGACTATGTTGCATGGAGAGATATCCCTTCCTGGGTATGTCTGTCTGCAGATCCTTATCCTTCAATGTCTTCATGTGTCTCTGGGATGGGTTCTATAAGAACAGAGGCCATGTCTGCATACTGGAGTGAGGATCTAAATTCCACATTGCCTTATCTAACACTGATATCATGCCCCTTGGGCATGCCAAATTTGGACTTCCATCATTGTTGTGTCTGACATCAGAGTGAAATGCCTGCTAAAATGTAACCTATGAAGACACCAAAAGGAAATACCCACAGTAAATAAGACATATCACCATTACTTTAGTACCAGTAAGTGAATGAATGAATGATTACTGGGTATAGTGGTAGAATGTAATAATACTGACTTTACCTTATACTGGTTGTCTTGTAATCTAAAACCTTGATATGCCTATGCAAAGAACAGACAGAACATGTAATCTGTAGTATAGTACACATTTACCCACTATGCAGTTACTTAATACATAACAAATATACACATCTAGGGTATCTCCAACAGAGATTCTCAGAGCCCGCTGTAGTTCTGCTTCAATATCCAGGACTCTACTATGGCTCACGGAGGACTTAGAACTATCATGCAGAGAAGCATGAATCATCTCCATCTCTGTCATTGGTTGTTTGGCTGATGGATCACATTCTGTCACCCTATGCTCCTTTACCAGGTGACTGGTGCACTCCTTGTCAGCACTTATGTGAGTGGACTGGTGTCTGACATGTTCATATTTTTTTGCCCTTGCCACAGACAGCATTTCTATCATTCACCACATCCTGGTTGTGAGAGGACTGGCCAGATTTAGCATGGCTGGATATCTGCTGACCATGAAGAGAGAGAGCCTACAGCAAGCTGTTATTCTCTGGGTGGAAGAACTTGCATTTCCATTGCTTCATTCATGCTGTGTAAAAAAAGAATAACTTATATGAGGATAAGTACATCAGTAAAATTCATACCCATACTCAAATAATCTACTGTCCTGTGTACTGCAGGAAGGTGTATGTAATATACATCTGTGGTCTGTAACAGACACATTCATATACCCTTGAGCACTCTTCATACACCTGTTGTACATTGTGCTGCACCCCTCCCCCACACAAAGGAGGTGGTAAAATTATACATGGCATATCTAGCTTGCAGGTGATGATGTCAGACACTTGTCTGCAATAAAATTCCTCTGCAACAAACATCTGTGTACTGACTGACTGTGGCTTACCTTCCACATGTTATGCCTTTGACTGCATATGGTTGTATGTATGGCTGGCAATTTTGTATACCTATACAGACTGACAAAATTAGGTCAGAAACAGACATGATCTTTATATGTCTGATTGCCTGCAGGCATAATACACATACCTGTTTTAGTGGTAGAACGCTGAGTGTTCAGCTGCAGTATGTGTCAGGTAGCCACACACAGCTTTTCTGTGTGTCCTACAGGTGGGTTTGAATCAAAAGCACTGACAGTATTCTTTTTGTGTATGGATTAAATGATCTATAAAACAGCCAGCATCAAGGAATCACTATAAACATATTCTTAAGGTGTAGCACAATTTCCCCCTCTGTACATCTATGCTCTTGCTTTCTGTACTAGGAAGTTTTTGCTCCCCTGGATTAATTTTGACACACACTGCCAGTATAGCATATGCCGCAGTGGTGCAGCGGTTAGCATTGTCGCCTCACAGCAAGAGGCTCTCCTGTTCGATTCTTAGCTGGAACGCCTTCTGTGTGGAGTCTGCATATCCTCCCCGCGGTCGAGTGACGTTAAAGATATGCAGGTAGGTTTGAGCGTGAATGGGCGTGCCTTCTTTGAAGGTCGGGCGTCAGGCTGGCAACTCGACACCGTAAAAATCCACTGCCAATCATGAGCGGACTAGAGTTGCACTGTGGTGGCTCCTAACTGGGAAAAGCCAAAAGTCTTTTACTGCCAGTATAGCATACATATGATAAAAACTGCAGGACTCCAATTAATTTATTTAGGGCTACCTCTTCTGAGGGCTTTACAAAGACCAGTACATGGTCTTACACAACAATGGCATACACAATTACTCCTGTATAATTGTATTTGCACTATACTGTATTTATCACTGTGAATGTAATTATTCATAAAATATTTTCTGTTAACCTTTAATGTTGAACTGCACATACACTTGCATTCATTTGGCTCAAAGTAATCCCTTTTAAGTGGCACACCTGACATGATTACAGTTGAATGCAGCTGTAGATTACTAATGTTAGTGCACACTTCACAAAACACTTTGTGTATATAGTTTTAAATAAACATTCTTGGTAGAGACAGCACTTGCATACAAATTTTGAAGTTCAAAAAATGTAAGTCCTAATGAAAAAAATCTTCTGCACCTGTGACTGTAATATGGGAGACTGACACCAAGTAATTTTTCATATTACGATAAGGCTCAATACAGCATGGTTTATATGTAAATTAGAGACTCAAAGTGTAGCATTTATGCTAGTTGGGTACCACCTGATGAATGTTATTCAGTCTTTCATTCTGTGTTTCATGCCTGTGAACCAAGTCATGCTAATAGGCTCTCTTGGTATAGTACTCTTGTATGAGCACCTTCGAAGCATGCTGAGCATGTTTGGGTGGCTCAATAGCCCTGACAGAGCCCTCTTGAAATATATGTTGTTTTTCCAGCTGTTGAAGGTACTACAGCACATATCTGCTCTCAATGCTAGACAAGATGCACCTGGTACACACATTTCATACCATTTTTACACCACACTGCCATTCCAACTTTTTCAGAGTTATATTATGGACACACCATAACAAGTTGCTCTAGTGAGATGCCCTACATTGCATGGCACTTGCTGCAAAAGTCAATGGGTATGGCAAGGGGCCTACCACAGTTCCCCTTGAATGAGACTAGATGAAAGTCCATGGTTTCCAAAGACACTGACTGTGGCATGGCACCCCAGTGGTGCAGCAAGGAAAACAAAATCTTCCTTTATCTGCTGCATAGGGACCACTGGGAGCACCTGACTAGAGACTTACATGGGTATCCCCAATACATGTATAGTATGTGTATATATATATAAATATATATATATATATATATATATATATATATATATATATATATATATATATATATATATATAAGGGATGCCGGGCACTGTCTTGCCAGAGTAGTGTCTAATACCAGTGGCATGCTCCATTCTAGGGAGCAGTACAAGCATGACTAACATAACCTGCAGAGTTAGCTTATTAGCTGGTAAGAGGAAGGGGTCAGAGTAAGGGTGCCAGAGATATATTGTATCTGTCTAGTCTGTACAGAGATTGGCTGTCTGCATAATAAATGTATGCATTGTATGCATGTAAATTAATGATGCTATATAGAAAAGGAGTCCGAAAGGAGATAATATAAAATCAACAGGCAAAGGAGAGTAGTATTGCTGGAACTGAATTCATCCTCAAGTCTTGGTGAGTACCTTTATGAGATGGACCCTATTTTTACAAAATCTCACAAAGATGACACCGATATATAGACTGTATTTTATATAGCATATATCATGGGCAGAAAATGGTTAAAAAGTAGAAAAGACAGCTGGGTGAACAAATCTCATGATAAAAAAGTGCCCAATTCTGGTATGCACACTGATGCCATTACTGGGAAAAAATGACAGTGTAGAATCCTCAAAACATAGAAACATTCCTACAACAGGATTAGGCCAGTCTCATGGGGAGAATGGCCCCCCATTGTAGAAGGAAGTAATAGTCCACAAAAATTACAAAAAAATGACAGTCCAAAAAAGAGCCATGAGGATGACAGTGTGAATTATCGAGAATAAGAAAACAGTGATGTATTGTTACTATTATGCAAGAAGCCCATAATTTCCAGACAGAAGATATTCAAAAAGATTGAGAGAGAAATTAAAGAAAATTGTTTGCACAAGGAAAAACTGTCAAAAACATCAAATGCAAATTTGTGTTCATTAATGCAACAGATCCATTAAAAACATATGGTCAAGAAATTTTGGGCCAGTTACAAAAAGAAGTGACTGAAAAACTGGGGGAGGATATAAAAAACAAAACCTAAAGATTTTTGAAAGGTTTAAAAAAGAAACATGGACATGGAAAATAAAGACAGATTTAATATGGTGCAATATTTATGCACAGGAGAAAGCCAAACTAATCAGTACAAAAAAGCAGCTCCAAAAATATTTGGACAGAAATACAGGTAAAGGCATCTGGATATGAAAATTTCGCAATATAACAAAATAAGATCACAAGGGGGAGTACAGAACAGAAGATTAGTAAAGTAGAAGTTAAACAAATAGAAGATGATCCACAAAGTAAACACAAAGTCCATGAACTGCAAAGGTGAGGCTTCAGAACAGCAGCTTCAGGTTAGTAAAAAAATATACTCCAAAATAGCAACCTCAGCTTAATAAGGTGTATACTCAAATTTCTCCAACCACAGAACAAAGATCTGGATTCTACTCGGCTGCAACACAGTTTTATTGGTACACAAGCGCTTTCACAAACAGCTTCTTCAGGTGTATAACAACCATTAAAATACACACACCTTATATAACACTTAAAGTCAGTCACATGACTCTGCTTAACCATTTTTAAGGCATATATACACATTCTAAGTGTTACTTTCTTGATCCACTCTTACAAATTCTAAACTTATATAGTATAAAAAATATAAAAAATATATGTTAAAAGCATACGTAAAGTTCTAAAAAATTCAACATTCACCTATTCAATGGTCTCTTTTTTAATATTGGTCTTATAGGAACAGAATCATTCAGTCCATGCCCTGAACTAGCCCTTAACCTAATAATCCATTCAGCTTCTTTTTCCTCAGTCCTTGCTTTTATATCACCCCCTCTTATATCAGTGAATGTCCTACATAAGACAACAAATTTAAAAACATGTTGTTCATTGGTAACTGACACATGCTTCGCTAGTGCATTAAAACTACTTCTTTTCTTAATGTGATATAGGTGTTCTCTTATCCTATATCTTATCCTGTGTCAGGGTGTTTAAACTGTGAATCATTACAAATAAAAACTACAAAAGTTGCACTTGCCACATGGACAACAACAGGGGGGGGGGGAGTATAGTGAGAAACAAGAGAAAACTCGACGAAGGTCCGGTGAGTCCATTTACAATAAAAAAGGTCTTCCAACAAGTAAGACATTAATTGTAAATTTATTAGATTATGGTTTAACACATTCTGAATCAAACGTGTTAGAAAAGGGGTTATCTTTTATACCGGCTACTGACATGGACATCACTGATATTATTTTCGATTTGAAACTGTTTACCCGTAACTTGACTTTGAAAACATTATTTGGTAATGAGCAGAAAGAGTCTGATGCTACATTCAGGAAACCGAGTCTTTTTGTACCAAAACAAAATGCTTTAATCAATGCATTTGAGCAAACTTGTATTTCTGATATGTATAAAATGTATTATGAGCGGAAACAACTTAAGGAAAGTGGCAAATGGCATAATTTAAGTAAAGAAGAATTTAAAGCTATGCATGATTTAGAGAGTAATAACCAGATAACTATTAGGCCAGCAGACAAGGGAGGGCAAATGGTGGTTATGAATAGAGTTGATTACAATAGTTTGATGCTAGAAATGCTGGATAATACTGACTTCTATCAAAAAATTACATCCATACAAAGTAAAAATATGATATCAAGGGTAGAAAAAGAAATTAGACACCTTGAGGAACTAGAGCTTTGTGATAATAATATGGTCAAATATTTAGTAGTTACAGATCCAACTATTCCAAAGATACAGAGGTTGCCTAAACTCCATAAAAATTCCATCAGACCCCAATGAGACCAATAGTAGCGGAAAAAATTGGTGTACTGAACCGGCTTCAATATTCATTGAGAAAAATTTGAAGGCCCTGATATACAAATCAAAGTATATCTTGAAAGATACAGAGCATTTTCTCAGAGATTTATATGAATTTACTAATGAAACAAATGTATCAGAACAGTACTTTTTCATTACATTAGATGTAGTATCGCTGTTTACAGTTATACCAAATCCAGTTGGTATTAGAAATGTGATACATCTATTAGAGATGAATAAGGAATTTGGAAGTAGAACCATAGGAATATTACAAAGACTGTTAAAAATAGTGCTTGAAAATAACATTTTTGTATTTAGGGAAGATATGTATTGGAAAAAGAATGGAGTGGCAATGGGAACTCCTTGTGCTAATAGTTATGCCAATGCTGTTATGTCCAAATGGGAAATGGAAAATGTTATAAAAGGAAAATTTGATAAAATGATTATGTTTTATAGGAGATTTGTAGATGATCTCTTTCTTTTATGGAGAGGGACAGAAAGTCAGTTATATGAATTCTTAGAATTCATTAATAACTCTACAGAATTTCTTAACTTTACCATGAATTGTTCTACTGATGGTATCAGTTTTTTGAATGTTTATGTAGAGAAAGATAGTACAGGCAAGATTAGCACAAGAATGTACAGAAAGACCTGCCATGCAAATAAATTATTAAGTAGAGATGGTATGCATCCCAATTTTATATTCAGAAATGTAGCATGAAACCAGTTCCTAAGGGCGTCAATATTAAGTGTAAAAACAAAAGAATATGAGAAACAACTAATTTTGACAGGAAAAGAATTATTAGATAGAGGCTATGATAACAGAATGATAACTAAAAACATGGAAGATGTGATGAGTAAAAGAGAGACTAAGGCTAAACCATATTTCTCAAAACAATTAGTGAATGGGAAAGAGAAAGTGACTCACAAGAATGTAAGGATGTGTTTAAATTATTCAAGAGATGTTGGGCTGTACACTAATATTATAAATGAACATTGGAATATATTAACATCAGATTGTAAAATGAAAGAGTTAGTAGGCACAAAGCCACAATTTAGCTTTAAAAATAAGAAGAATTTAAAAAGAAGGCTTTGTATAGAGAGAGAACTGAAAGGTAGAGAAAATGAAAAGGGCACTAGACCATGTGGCAAGTGCAACTTTTGTAGTTTTATTTGTAATGATTCACAATTTAAACACCCTGACACAGGGGAGACGTTTTATCTGCGAACCTATGCAAAATGTGATACAGCACATGTAGTATATCTGGCTATCTGCCAGGCATGTCACAAATTTTATGTAGGGAAAACAGATTGTCTTTTAAAAGATAGGATAAGAGAACATCTATATCACATTAAGAAAAGAAGTAGTTTTAATGCACTAGCGAAGCATGTGTCAGTTACCAATGAACAACATGTTTTTAAATTTGTTGTCTTATGTAGAACATTTCATAGGAAAGGCAATCTCTATCCTGCAGTCCAAATAAATTCTTGCCCTCTTCCTTTTCTTTTACCTTTCCCTAATTTTTTACTCCCAACACCTTGTTTCTCTTACCAGTTTTCTCCAATTAATTCCAGCCCCTCTTGCCTATTGTCTGAATCCATAATTGTAGTCATACCTATCAGCAGAATCTCCTTTCCCCATTCTCATGTTGGCTTAGTTCTAAAAATACTTTCTGCTATGTTATAAATACAGTGTGCATGGTTATTGTTATTCTCCTTAAGGATCTGCATACAAAATCACAGTCTCTCATTGTTTCTTGAGCTTCTCCCTTGTTTCATCATCACTTTCCACTTTGATATAAGAGGGGGTGATATAAAAGCAAGGACTGAGGAAAAAGAAGCTGAATGGATTATTAGGTTAAGGGCTAGTTGAGGGCATGGACTGAATGATTCTGTTCCTATAAGACCAATATTAAAAAAGAGACCATTGAATAGGTGAATGTTGAATTTTTTAGAACTTTACGTGTGCTTTTAACATATATTTTTTATATTTTTTATACTATATAAGTTTAGAATTTGTAAGAGTGGATCAAGAAAGTAACACTTAGAATGTGTATATATGCCTTTAAAAATGGTTAAGCAGAGTCATGTGACTGACTTTAAGTGTTATATAAGGTGTGTGTATTTTAATGGTTGTTATACACCTGAAGAAGCTGTTTGTGAAAGCGCTTGTGTACCAATAAAACTGTTGCAGCCGAGTGGAATCCAGATCTTTGTTCTGTGGTTGGAGAAATTTGAGTATACACCTTATTAAGCTGAGGTTGCTGTTTTGGAGTATATTTTTTTACTAAACTGAAGCTGCTGTTCTGAAGCCTCACCTTTGCAGTTCATGGACTTTGTGTTTACTTTGTGGATACTCTGGAATACTTTTATGCAAAGGTGCCTGTAACATTGGGTGGTTTGTATCAAATAGAAGATGATGTTATGGAATACTTGCAAAGTGATGGATTTACTGCAGAAAGTATAACACAGGTTATATCACAGCATGATGGAAAAATAAGACCCCTAAGTCAGGAGAAACAGGTGGAGAGTGAAAGATCTGAAGGAGAAATATGGACATGGGAAAGAAAAAGAGATTTAATATAGTGCTATATCTATGCAAAGGAAAAATCAAAACTAATCAATACAAAAAAGCACCACCAAAGACATTTAAAGAGAAATACAAGCAAAGCCATCTGGATATGGAAAATTTCACAATACAAAAATAAGTAAACAAAAGGGGAAAGTAGAAAAGAGGATTAGTCATGGAGAAGTTAGGAGACTTCCAAGATAGCTGCACATTGAGTAACATCTTAATTCTGGCTCTCCCAGTGTGAAAACAGACACTCAGCAGAGAAAACCAGTGGACCTAATTTCTGGCTAAATTTCAGTAGTTGGCTAGTACATGCACTGCCTGGATTCCAGGAAAAAAGAAATACAGAGTACCTGAAAGAAAGACAACTACAAAAAGTCAGGGAAAAACACTGACTGGAAAGAGTACTGCAGCTGTTCAGCAAAAAGCAGTGCAAACTTCAGAAATGACTTTCAGGAAAGTATAACACAATTGCACACAGACCTGATTAAAATAAACAAAATTTTTAAGTATACTGAATAAGAACACCAACTGCTGTGCGTTTGGAAAATTTTTTAATTCTGGTACCTCGGCCTTCGCCTTCTCCTGGAATACAATTTGCATATCAAACACCACCCATATTTAAACAAACATTTAATTATATAATTGATACACCATCCCCTGATTTTTCAATTAGATTTCCTTCATGCTATATACAAACATCACCAGTTTATTGGACTTATGTCTAACACATAATTGTTTTGGTTTTGAAGGGAAGCATTTTTTGCAAAAGGAGGGTACAGCAATGGGGGCAGCTTTTGCGCCCTCATATGCTATTTTGTTTATGGCACATTTTGAAAATAGTTACATTTATTCTTCTGAATTCTATAAAAGCAAGGTAGTTAAATATGTGAGATTCATTGATGATTTGCTATTCCTGTGCAGGGGTATTCCAGAGGAATTCGCAAACTTCGTTTGTGAGATAAGGAATAACACCTGGGGACTAGATTTTACTTACACTGTGGGGGGCAGAAGTATTCAATATTTGGATGTGGAAATCTATTTAGGTCCTGACAATAAAATACAGTACAAACCACATTATAAAAAGACTGCAGCTGAGAATTTTCTTCATGCATCCAGCATGCATAGTGATTCTTTGATAAAATCTTTACCTTTGGGTGAATTTAAGTGAATAGGCAGGCATACCTCTGAAAGAAATCTGATTCCAAGTGAGTTCAATAAGGTTGAAAGAAAATTGATAGGGAGGGGTTATTCCAAAGCATGTGTGAGGGAAGCCAGGAGGAAGGCAGAATGTGAGTTAGGTTTTGGTGGCCGAACAGGGAAAAGGGGTGAATTATGGAATTCTGGTAATTTTGGGAAATCCAGCATTGTTGATGACGATGACTTTGGTGAAGATAGGTCCGGTGACAATATGTTTTTTGTGACCAGATACTCGCATTTTTCCAACACACTCAGGGAAATAGTGCAGAGATTTTGGCCCATCATCAGTGAAGATGAAAAAATAGGAAAACTTTTTCCCTCGAGGGTTACCTTTTCTTATAAGAGATATTTCAATCTCAAGGAAATGTTAAATTTTAGAAGGAATAACATACTTGAAAAAGGTAACAGAAGAGGAACATTTAGATGCGGAAAGTGCAAGGTTTGCATTTGGGTTAAAAACTTGGATGGTATTAAAATTAATGAGGTCAGATACAATGCTTTAGACTACTATGACTGCAACTCCACTGGGGTAGTGTATATTATTGGTTGTGGATGTGAGAAACCAAAGTGGTACATAGGTCAAACAACAAGGAAGGTCAAACTCAGGATTCTTGAGCATCTGGGAGATATAAGACACAAGAGGATAGAAAGTCCGGTAGGTAAACACTTTTGTGAAAAACATGGGGGGGTTCCAGAGGGTTTCATGTTTGGTGTTCTGGGCAGGCCCAATGTATTTGGAAATGAGGCCATGTTTCGTGAGAAATTGCTATTAATGGAATCCAGATTCATTTTCAATTTGAAAACCTTGTTTCCCAATGGGATGAACTTGGAGGTCTAAAGTTATTCCACATACCCGTCGGTATTAATAAATCATGAAGACATTAAATTTTGAGGATATTCAAATTTTGAAGACATTAAATTTTGAGGATAGTTTATCTACTAAGATTGTATGTAACATGTAGCAGTGTTCAATTTTTGTGGGTTTTTTAGGGAAGAATAATAGAAAGTATGATCTATTTATATCAATGTATTTATGCATTTATTTGTTCATATTTGCATATAAAAAATTATGAATTGTTCTTGCATTTTATACAAGTAAAGGGAAGATGATGCCAGAAAGATGTTTGTATATAGCATGAAGGAAATCTAATTGAAAAATCAGGGGATGGTGTATCAATTATATAATTAAATGTTTGTTTAAATATGGGTGGTGTTTGATATGCAAATTGTATTCCAGGAGAAGGCGAAGGCCGAGGTACCAGAATTAAAAAATTTTCCAAACGCACAGCAGTTGGTGTTCTTATTCAGTATACTTAAACTTGTGAAACTTCAGAAGGAGTGGAGGTGTTGTTTTGTTATTTAAAATAAACAAAACACAGATGAAGTGTAACAACTCAAATAACCAAAGGCTGGAAAAAATGGAAGAAGCTTTAATCAGATATTCAAATGAGGTGATAAACTGCAAAAAGAGGTCAAAATGAAGAAAAGGCTGGTTGAATATGTGACTGTTCAAGAAGAGATGTTTCAAAAAATAATTAAATTAGAGGACAGAGCACATAGAGAAAACCTCAGATTTTCTGCTGTACCAGAGAAGCTGAAAGGAACATACTGTATTAATTTTATAAAAGCACAAATAAGTAACTGGACTGGCATTCCACAGCAGGAGTTGGTAACTGAAAGGGCATATCATGTGTATGCTCCAAACCTGGCTATGAGAAAGCAACCTAGAGGTATAATAGTAAAGATACAGAAGGAGTTGATTCTGACAAAACTGTGGTAGAAGGAAACAGCACTAGAAGTAGAGTGTTTGTGGAGAATGATTACTCACTGTAAACCAGGCAGAAGATAAGTAAATTTATTTCACTATTCAGGGAATGTTGAGAAACAAGCATGAGATTCAAACTGCTGTACCCAGCTATCTTCAAAATATTCTTTCCTGGAGGAACAAAATTATTTTTGATGCAGTACAAGCTAAGGAGGAAATACAAAAGTTTGTCCAAAAAATGACTGTGAAGCATAAGGATATTCTGCTTTTTTTCTTCTGGTAATAAAAAACACAGAGGGACTGTGCCAGTGAAACCTTTTCCAATGTTTCAATGGAAAATGCTTGCGAGAAAGAAAAAAGCACAAAAGTTGACTAGAAGAATTGAGAGTACACTGGAAATGAAGCAGAGGCAGGAATTGGTATGATGATCATCACTGTTAAATGCACACGTTCCTGTTAAAATATAATTTCTTTCTAGCCTAGCCCAGATTTTTGTACTTTGGGGAATGATATGTAAATCCACTCCGAACTCCTACTACTGAATTCCCATTTTCCACGCCAAATATTCTCATAAATTTCTTTAAAAATCGACCTTTATTTCATTTTCACTTCTGTGTCCCCCAGATATAGTCTCACTGCTGCAAATCAAATTCCAGTCCCCACCTATAAGTAATATTCCCTGCTGAAACCTGATTATTTCTTTCAGAATTTTCTTAAGCTCCATTATAGCAGTTTTATGTGGAATATAAATACATATCAGTGTAACCCTCCTTCCTTGCCAGTAGCCCCTTAGGATTACAAATCTACCATTATTATCTTTTTTTCTCTTCTATCACTATTGGAGCTCCTCTTGAAATTAATATAAGTACTCCCCTTTTACTTTGTTCCAGATATTCTACTAAATAACCATCCTGAAATCCTTTCTTCATCAAATTCACCTTCTCAGTTCTTTCTAAATGTGTCTCCGTACCAGAACTATTTGCACTCTGAAATTTTAATATACTTCACTACTCTTTCTTTTTTGTATATATGTATGAAAACATTCATATTTTAAAGTTAATATAGAAGCTTTTGTCATTATGTTTAGAAGTTATTATTCCCACCTGTTATGTGTAACAGCTTTTTTAAAAATGTCTAGTTTCAACTTTTGTGTTACATGCATACATTAATGTTTGGCAGGTTGCTCTTTTATACAGTTTTTTTCTTGTCATATCCATTTGAATCTGTGACACATCTTACAATACTTTTTATTTTAGTGAAAACCCTCAAACTATGCACATCTTCAAATATTGAAGTTTAACCCTCCTAATGGGAACAATTGTCCCAGACTGACAGCCACACAAACAGCCTTGGATTAATATGTAAAGAATGTTATACATTCTAAGATGCATGGTAAAGTATTTGCTTCTACTTCCACTAAGTGCTCTATTTCTGCCTTATCTTTATTCTTCTCCCAGATTAGAAAAACACTTGAATAGTTTCAGAAAACATTATCTCCTAGCCATTGAAAGAAAGAAGTGTTCTGTTTTTATTGTCCCTTATGAGATTGTCTCCATAAAGGCATGAGAACCAGATACACAGTTCACTCTACTTTAATCCTCTTCTGCCCAGTGTACAGTGAGTAATCATTTTTCACAAACACTCTACTGTCTCCAACTTTTAGTACTTCATCCTTCTGCCACAGTTTTGTCTCATTTATTTTCAAGAGGAAAACTTATTATATGCACTGTTCTTTTTTATTCATCTGCGTCCCCTTAAAAGTTATTATTAGATCAAAACAAGGGCCATAATCCAGTCACTTTCATCTGCAAGAGTAAGAAGAAGCATATCAGTTTTTCTTGTATTATGCTCTTTTGTCCAGACCTTTCTTCTCTTTTTGCATTGCAGTGGGTACATTTCTTAAAACAGAACAAGGAGAAATAAAAAAGAAGGAAAAATACAGAGGCACCTGTTTACATTAGTACCCCTATTAAACTCAGAAATAACTGAGAAAGCTTTTCTTTACAGCATACAGGTTATGTCATGTATTATAAAATTATGACTGTTAAAAACTAAATTCTGTTGTACATACGATTAACTGTTTCTTTTCTCTTCATCTATCCTAAATGTTCTTCCAAACATTAATGACATGAAGTAGGGCATATGCTTTGGAGTTCCCTACAAGTTTAACAAAGTCAAAGACGTCCAAAATTTCCAGGTTTTCTTGTTCTGCCATGTTTCACAAATATAATTTATACTTTGTAATCCCACATTTGTTAATTTCTGAGTTGCTGGTTTTCTTCCTTTTGATCTCCATCTCCCAAATTCAGTCTCTGCTTCATTTCCAATGTACTCCTGGTTCTGTTCTTCTAGTCAACTTTTTTAAACAAAAAAAAAATCATTATTAAATTATCACATGACATACACAATCATACATTTATATAAATGAAAACAAACCATTTTAACTCCTTTACTGAATCATCACTTGTGACATAGGCACATTTACATTTATGTAAAAACAATCAAACTGTACTGACAAGTTAAAATTAACAAACATTATGATGCAAATATATTGCTTTATATCATATAACCTAAGCAACATTACAAAACAATCTTAATTCTAGTAGCAAACATTATACATCACAAACCAAGTTGATATAATTGTAGTTGCAAACATTATATACATCACTTATAATCTTTCCTGTCATTGTCAGTCAGACATTATATAGCTCATTCAAATCTTGCCTTCTTTAAAATATTGTTCTTCCTCTCCATGTATTATTTCCAAAATTCCATTTTTTTCTGATGTAATTTGCTCCTACCCTTTTCTAAAGATCCCAATCCCAGTTGTTTTATCTCTGTTACTAGATTCACTACTTCTAGTAAAGTTGGTTTAAACTTTGATTTCCATTTTCTAGTAATTGCTTTTTTGGCAAACACCAAAATTAGACTCAGCAAGGCCTTACTATGTCTAGGCAATTCTGATTCTGTGTCATAGCTCAATAAAAATTTCCTTAGTTACACCAATTTGCTCACTAGTATCTCTGACAGAGCATTCTGCAGGGAATCTTTAAAGTCTGCCAACCCATTACACACCCAGAAAATATGTACCAAGTTACCTCTTTCTTCCCCATCACACCTCCAACATTTGCTGTCTACCTGAGGAAAATTTCTTTGGAGCCTACTTGGGGTATAAAAATACTTATGTACACACTTCCAAGTAAACAGCTTAAAACATCTAGACTTTGTTGCATATTTGGGAGACATACATATATCCTATTGTTTCTTTGTGAACTGCTTATCCAATCTCTCTTCCCAATCTTTCTAACCTCCTGTAATTGATTCTTATAGTTATCATGCAATATTTTGTATGTGCTAATTATTTCTTTTTAACAGCAGCATCTGTTTTAGATTCTACTAAAAACTCTACCAGTGCTGGTCTTTTGCTTTGGATCCCCCTATTTCTCTTTGCTTGTACTCTGATATCAATCATTGATAGGAAAGGCAATCTCTATCCTGCAGTCCAAATAAATTCTTGCCCTCTTCCTTTTCTTTTACCTTTCCCTAATTTTTTACTCCCAACACCTTGTTTCTCTTACCAGTTTTCTCCAATGAATTCCAGCCCCTCTTGCCTATTGTCTGAATCCATAATTGTAGTCATACCTATCAGCAGAATCTCCTTTCCCCATTCTCATGTTGGCTTAGTTCTAAAAATACTTTCTGCTATGTTATAAATACAGTGTGCATGGTTATTGTTATTCTCCTTAAGGATCTGCATACAAAATCACAGTCTCTCATTGTTTCTTGAGCTTCTCCCTTGTTTCATCATCACTTTTCACTTTGAATTATAGGTTTCTGCTTGTGCTATGTACAGGAGGTTTAACTGTGTAGCTCTAAAATATCCCTTCAAATTGGATAATGCCAAACCACCTTGTTCAATTGGAAAAATCAGTTTATCCCACTTGACTCTTGCTGTCTTCCCCTCCCAGATAAAATTCTTCAGCTCTTTATTAATTACTATCCACAACTTCTCCTCTGGTTGATATAAATATGCCTGACCTATGTATAAAACTAAAGGGACTAAAAACATTTTAACTGCTTGAATCTTGCTAGCCATATCCATATTGCAGACCTTCCAATTTCTCAGTTTTTGTATTATCTTTTGTTTAGTTTCTTCCCACATATCCTTAGCTGCCACACTAAAATCCTTTCTAATACATACTCCTAAGTACTTCATTTATGGATACTGATAAACCAATTTGTGTGTGGGTACATAATTTACTGCTATAGCCTTTGTTTTAGCCTCATTAAGTTTGTATTCTGGAAATATTTGAAACTGCCTCAAAATGTTCCACAACACTGAAATATTCTCTTCTGGTTTTATCAGGTATAAAATAATATCATCTGCAAATAGAGCCATATTTTCTTGATTACCATACCAGTTATATCCTTGAATTTCTAAGTCTCTTATTTTCTTTCCAGTGGTTCTAAATACAGTGCAAATAAAAAAGGGGAAAGAGGACACCCCTGCCTGGTTCCTCTGCTCAAACAGAAAGTATCAGAGAGAATCCCACCCACCTTAATTTTCATCTCCAATCCCTAATATATCCTCCTAGTCAACTTTTTGATTTTATCAGGGAATGCAAATGCTTCCATTGCCCTGTTCATAAACTCCCAGCTTGCTCTATCAAATGTTTTCTCTGCATCAAGACCCATCAACAACACTGGTATTTTCTTACACCCAGCTTCCCTCTGGATCAGTGTTCTGTTAATGCTGTAAAATGTTTGCCCCCCCCCCCCCACATAACCACATTGATCTATGTCTATCACTTTGGGCATCACTTTTGCTATTCTTTTAGCCATTATAGACATAAATACTATATAATCATGGTTTAAGATTGAAATGGGCCTGTATGAAGCTGGATCTGATGGGTCTTTACCCTCTGTAGGTATTACAGCTGCCACTGCTTTCTTCAAGGAAGTTGGTGCTTCTCCTCCTCTTAAAATACTATTAAACAAACCCTTCCAGATCTTTATCAGGTTTTTCCCTCCTAGCTTCCAAAGATCCACAGGAATACCACCTATTCTTGGGGACATTCCTGTTGATTGGTTATACATCATAATTTTTATCTCATATCTTCCTATCCTAACTACTAGTAATTCAGCCTCATATACCTCTAACCTTGGCATATTTAATTCTTCCATAAAGATTCATATTTGTGCCTTTTCTTGATCTCTATATTTGTCTGTTTTATACAGGCTTTCATGAAATTTTTGAAATATCTCTAGTACCTCTACAGGATCTCTTGTTAACTTCCTTGATATAGGCTCTCTTAGCTTGATGACCTTTCCTGCTTTCTGTTGCCTGAGTCATTGTGCTAAAAGTTTTTGTGCTCTAGGATTATCAAAAAACAGTTGCTTAATAGCATTCTTTCTAAATTCATGCATATTATTGAGGTAAACCTTTATTTTCTGCTTAGCATTCTGCAAGTGGTCTTATTCTTGTTCTGTGAGATCCCACTGTTCTGCAGTACTTCAACATTTGTCAGTCCCTCTAAATAATTCTTGTTACTTCTTAACCATATCAGTCTTTATTTTATTTCCACCCTATTTTTAAACTCCACTTTAATTTTATTCCATTCCCTAGCTATATTTTCAGAAGAAATTTCTGCCTTCTGTAATAACTCCTGAATAAACTACACTACCCATTTCTTAAATTCCTCTCTTTTCAACAGATAGATAGAAAAGCACTAGTGTCTCATTTTTATTTCATTACCCTGCATTTTAATTTATTATTGGCACATGATCTGAAATAGTTATTGGTTGCGTATCAAAACTTTGTATATAATGCACATGTTTCTGTGTAATGTAAATTCTGTCTAGCCTAGCCCAGTTTTTGTATCTTGGGGAATAATATGTAAATTCACTCCAAACTCCTACTACTGAATTCACATCTTCCATGCAAAATATCTTCATAGATTTCTTCAAAAATGTACCCTCCTTTGTTATAGTTTCCCCGACTTCCATGCTGCAAATCAAATGTCAGTCCCCACTTATACGTAATATTCCCGGTGAAAACTGATTACTTCTCCCAGAATTTTCTTAAGCTCCATTATAGCAGTTTTAGTTGGAATATAAATACACACCGTTGTAGTCCTCCTCCCTTGCCAGTAGCCTTTTAGTACTAGATGCCTACCATTATCATCATGTTTATCTTTTTTTAACACTATTGGAGCTTCTCTTGTAATTAATATAAGTACTCCTCTTTTCCTTTGTCCCAGGTATTCCACTGATTAACCATTTTGAAAACCTTTCTTTATCAAATTCATATGTTCAGTTCTTTCCAAATGTGTCGCCTGTAGTATAGCTGTTTGCACTCTATATTTTTTAATATAGTTCACTACTCTTTTTTTTGTATATATCTGTGAGACCATTAAAATTTAAGGATAATATCAAAAGGCTCATTTATATTAAAACGTTATTATTCCCACCTTTTGTTTGTAACAGTGTTTTTGTTAAAACTAGAACTAGATAATTGTGTTACATGCACACACACTGTTTGTCAGGTTGACCTTTTATACAGTTATTTCTTGTCATATCCATTTGATTTTATGTTGCATCTTACAAAACATTTGTTTTATTGAAAGCCCTCACAGAAGAAAAGAAATACACCCCAAAAACCTATTAAAAAGAAGTTATGTACTCACTATAATGTTCCATCTGAGTAGTTATACTTCATTTTCTGCAACCTGTGGGTCTTTGGATCCATATCGGATCCGAGCCGGCAACATTTTTCAAGCATCTGCTCCAAGCTCCTTCCCTTACCCATAATCCCTCACATCTCCTACCTTCCCTCAGATCGAGTTTGCCACTATTCAAACTATTAGCAACTCAATAACAGCACTAACCTAGAACAGGTTCGGGGGAAGGAGGGTGGGATGGTTGCAGAAAATGAAGTACAACTGCTCAGATGGAATGTTATGGTGAGTACATAACTTCTTTATCTGAAGTAGTTAACTTCATTTATCTGCAACCTGTGGGACAGAGTCCCCAGCTACCAAAACTCCTGGAAGGCCCTCATGGAAGGATATTCCTGAGCACCACAGAGCCAAAGGATGCTCTCCCTCTAGATATTAAATCCAACTTATAATGAGAAATAAATGTATGTGACCTTGCCCTGGTCGCTGCTGCATAGATATCATCCAGTGAAACCCTAGACCAAAAGGCAGCAGAAGTTGCCAAAGATCTGGTAGAACGATCTTTAATAGGACCAGGTGGAGACAGACCTTTATCCTTATAGACTTGCAGTATACATTGTGTAATCCATCTAGCTAAGGAGACCTTGGAAATGGCCTTGCCCAAAAAGGGTCTGGAAAAGGACACGAATAGCTGGTCAGACTTATGAAATTGTTTAGTCCTGTGTAAATAGAAATAGAGCTGCCTATGAACATCTAGCAAATGCAGCTTATATTCACCCTTGTTCTGGAAATTTGGAAAGAACATAGGCAGAGTAATCATCTGGTTAATATTTGATTCAGAAACAACTTTCGGTAAGAAGGAAGGGTTCGTGCAGATCAAAACCGTCTTTATGAAAGATCAAGTAAGGGGGCACGGCAGACAAAGCTTGGATCTCAGAAACCCTTCTGGCCAAAGTAATGGCCACTAGAAAAGCTGTCTTCCAGGACAGGAATTTCAAATCTACTGACACTGCTGGTTTGAATGGGGAGCCACCAGTGCCTGCAGAACTAGGGTGAGGTCCCAAAGAGAGGCAGAATCATTAACCAAGATATGTAAAAGAAAAGTACCTTTCAGAAAAGCTTTACACAAACTCAAAGAGGCCATAGCATTCAGATATTTGTCGACATGAAAATTAGAGATGGCTGCCAGTTGAACTTTCACCATAGAGGAACTAGCCCCTTGTTGGAAAATATAGGACAAAAACTCTAACACTGCAGGAACCAGGACTGTAAAGGGATCTAGGTTCCTCTGAGAAGCCCAAATAGAGAAGCGTTTCTATTTTCTGCGATAAACCTTCCTAGTGGAAGCTTTGTGGATTACCACCAAAATATTCTTTAATGAAGATGACAGACCGAGAGTCCTAACAATTAAGTGAACTGGAGCAACCAAGCCGTCAGCTTGAGGCTGCCCAGATCAGGCGGACTGATGCCCGAGGGATGAGAGATGAGATCCGGGCAGGGATCCAGAATCCATGGAGGAGTTAAAACATGAGACCAGAGGAAGGGCCAGAATCCCTGGAGGAGTTAAAACATGAGACCAGAGGAAGGGGAACCACACCTGACGAGGCCAGAATGGGGCAATGAGGATCATGTTGCACCCCAGTCGGCAAGCTTTCTGAAGAAACTTCGGAATGAGAGGTAATGGGGATAAGTATACAGTCACCCGGTAGGCCAAGCATAGATGAGAGCGCCTCTGGGGGAGTCCCCTGGTGAGAGGATCAGAGCAAAGAACTCACTGCACTTTGCATTGGAAGGAGATGTGAAGAGAACGCAGCAAGGCTGACCCCACACAAGGAAGATCTCCTCCACTATTAACTGTTTCAGAGACCACTCGTAAGGCATTAGGACAGCCTGACTCTGTCCGCTAAATTGTTGGAGCATCCCGGGATGTGCGTTGCAATCAGAAACCGACTGATGGAAATTGCCCACTCCCACACTCTCATGGCCTCATGACGGAGAGGGTAAGATCTGGTTCCGCCTTGTTTTTTGATGTACCAGACAACAGACATGTTGTCTGACTGAACTGCTATCGTCCCTGGAGGAAGAACAGCATGAAAGGCTTGCACCGCTAAAAGCACTGCCCTCATCTCCAGAACACTGATATGAAATCTGGTCTCAGTCTGAGATCATGTGCCTTGGACCGTCCTCCCCAAAAAGTGCCCCCCCACCCCAGCTGGGAGGCGTCCGTGGTCACCCGTGGCTTGGGCTATGGGTGTTATGAAAGGACGACCTGCCAAGATTTCTGGCGAATGGAGCCACCAGAGAAGAGAAATCTTGCAGGCTCTGCTGATTCATATTGGATAGTCCATGGGGAGGTCTAACCAAGACCACTGAACTTCCAGGGTCCACTGAAGCACTCGCATGTGAAGGTGCGCACAGGGAAGGATTGAGATTGCTGCAGCCATGGAGCCTAGGGCTCGGAGAACATCGCTCGCAGTTGGCGTCCTGGGGCCAAGGATCACAGACACATGAGCCCACATTTCTGGACCCTGTCCAGAGTGAGAAAAACTTGCAATTGTATAGTGTCCAGCCATGCCCCTATAAATTCCAAGGTCTGTGTCGGGTTCAAGCGGGACTTGGAGATGTTGATGGTAATCCCTAGGTTGACTGCAAGATGCAGGAAGGAGTCTCTGGTGGCCATACAAAGTAGACACTTGGTGGCAGCAGTGAGGAGCCAATCGTCTAGGTAAGGAAACACCTGAATTCCCTGAAGCCTCAGGTGAGCCGCTACAACCGCCATAACCTTGGTAAACACCCTGGGGGCAGTGGTGAGACCAAAGGGTAGGGCTCTGAACTGGAAATGATTGGCTCCCAGCTGGAAGTGAAGGAATCTCTGACTTCCATGGTGGTGCAGCGGTAGCATTGTTGCCTCACAGCAAGAGGTTCTCCTGTTCGATTCTCTGCTGGAGTGCAGGGAGTGCCTTCTGCCCCAAGGTTGGGTGGGCATTTGAAAGACATGCGTAAAAGGGTGTGCCTTCATTGAAGGTTGAACATCAAGCTGGCACCTCGGTGTTCGTGAAAATTTACTGCCAATCATTAGTGGACTGGAGTTCCGCTGTGGCAACCCCTAACCGGGAAAAGCTGAAAGACAGCAACAACAGTAAGCATCCTGGAGGTCTATCGAGCACATTCAGTCGCATTCTCGGAGGTAAGGTAGAATGAACTACAAGGTGACCATTCGGAATTTTTGCTTGACTACAGTCAGGTTCAGGGTTGATAGGTGCAATATGGGCCTGAGGTCTCCTGTTTTTTTTGGCACTAAAAAGAATCTGGCCTAATCCGGACTGATCTGGGGGGACCGGTTTGATGGCCCGATTGCAAAGCAGCTTTGAAATTTCTTGTGCTGCCACCTCCTTTGACTGGATGGGTGGGGCAATGAACAGGATTGAGTAGCCTCTGGATATTATTTGGAGCACCCAACGGTCCATTGTAATGGACTCCCAAGCCATTAGGTGCAATGACAATCTTCCCCCCTAATGTCTCCAGAGTAGAACAGTCGGGCAAACCCTCAAGGTTGCTGCATGGGTCTATCCGATAACATCTCCCTAGACCCAAAGTTCCTCGGGCCCCCTCTGCCTCTGGGGCGGCATCTGTCTTGTCCCCCTCTGCCTCTAGGGGATGATTTGTCCTGAGAGTCCCGGGAAAACTGAGATTTTCAGAATCACATCTTCTTTTGCCCTCTCTGATTCCTAGAAAAGGATCTTTGAGGGCTACAGAAGTGGACTCCGATGGCAGACAGAATCTTCCCATCCTTCTTGCTCTAGACCAGGGTGTCACGAACTGTCATCCCGAACAGGGAGGAACTGTCAAAGCGAGCATTTGTGTATGATGCCTTGAAGGGGTCCGCGAATTGACAAAGTCTGAGCCAAACATACCTCCTCAAAGCTATGCTGGTCCTAGCTGCTCCTTCTGTGGCATGGGAAAGAAGATGCATGGACGTGTTTGAAACAGATTTCAGAGTCCACATTTTCGCCGAGAGCAGCCGCTTGTCCTCTGGTGACAAGGACTCTGGGGGTGACACAGCGAATTCCATGACTAGGTCTCGCTGAAGTCGAATGACGTGTGCCAAATAATTCAACGCTCGTATAGAAAAAGTCGCTGAAGAAAAGACTTTCTTCCCAAACCGATCCACTGCCCTAGACTCCTTGTTCGGAGGGTGGACCAAAGAACTTTCCTGTGCCAGTTCTCTCTTGGTGGCAGCTGCAACCACCATAGCATCCACCGAGGATCCCTTGCACCAGGCCTGTCTGTCTGTCTGTGGGAGGTGAAAGGATCCTGTCTGGGCATTTGGGTATTGGCTCTATGGTGTCAGGGTCCTTCTATGCCCACGTGGTAATGAGATCCACTAATGGATCTGCAGGAGGGGACAACCAGGATGTAGATGGGCCCATGCCAAAGGCCTCCAAGAATATTGACTCATCCGTAGAGGGTTTTGGGGCTGAAGAACCTCCCCTCTGGTGGAGGATTTCCATGATGTCTCCAAAGGAGACATCCTCGGGAGGTGACCTGGGGGAACCCTCACCTTCATCCAAGTCAGTATCTTCTTTGAGGGACTCGGGGGGAGTCCATGTGCCTCCTCTTACATGAGTGCTTACGGGGAGCCTCCTCAGTGGGACTCTCTGAAGAGGGCTCGTAAGTCACGGGGGTTCCATGTTGGGATCCATCTGGGGGTCCTCTAGCATGGACTGTCCCTGGGACAAGCTGATGGGAGTCGTGACCAAATCCACGGAAGCCTGGGTGGAGTCAGGGCAATGGGCTGGGGTCTCAATCCTTGAGAGAGAACCCTCTCCACCACATTGAAGGCTGAAGGAGAGTGCATCTCCTTAGCAACCAACAAGGAAGAAGCTCTCCCCGGCTCCATCGTGAGGATCGGGGCCAAGGCCAAGGTAGCCAGGGTTCCAAAGGAACAGCTCGGATCCGAAGACACCTCTGTTCCCTTGGATACGGCTCCCCATTCTCTGCCCTGAGAGTTACTCGGATCTGAACCAGTCTGATCCAAGGAACTCAAGGTAATCGCCGGCGCCGAGGTTGGAGGAACCATCGGCGGTGAACCCCCAGCTCTGAGGATCCTCGGATTCATAAACCCCAAAACCGCAGGTCGGATTGGGGAAGGAGAGATTGGATGGAAGAAGGGCATAGAGGTCCCCTCTCCGGCCGGACTCCCATTTGGATTTGGGTCCGAATGAACCTCTGCGTCATCCTGTCCATGTCAAGCTCCGACAGACTCGAGTCGACCACGAGCAGGTGACCAGCTCGGATTTGGCTGCTCTGTGAGACGACATTGAAGAAGGCCTCTGGTCTGAGGGCTTAGTCAGCTCTGGGGAGAACCTAAGGGAGTGGAGCCGAGGAGAGGTGGTCCTGACAAATTTAGTAGGTGGACTGAGAAATGGCTCCCACTCTGGAGACCATTTGTGGTGCCTTTCCCCTCTTTTATCCTTGTCTCTCTTGTCTTTGTCCTTTGATTTTGTCCCCATCTCAGAAGACTTAGAGGGAGGTTGAGTCCCAGCCTGAGGGGGGGGGTCGGTCGGCTACTGGAGCCGATGTTGAGGTTGTCGAGAGCAATGCAGAAACTGGTAGCAGGCCCTTAGCTACCAGTTTTTCATTCCTCTCTTTCAATGCCCTAGGGTTGAACCCTGCACAAACACTACAAGGCAAAGATAGGTGGGGAACACCCAGGCAAATAACACAGAGTGTGGCCATCAGCCAGTGAAAGCTTGTGGCCACACTCTGTGCATTTTTTAAAAGTTGGTTTTGGGTGCTCAGCCATCCCCACACACCACTCAGCCAAAACTAAACCAACAAACACACACACACTAAGGATGGTTAGGCCTAAACTACCTTACAAATCCTAACTTTTTAAACTTTTTTTCTGACAGAAAACCAACAAACGAGGGGAGGAAAGGGATGACCAAAAACGACTACACTCACACACTAAATATATATCAAAAGTACCACTTACTACACCCAACTTGGAGCTATAGAGACCACGATGCGTACGCATGAAGTGTCAAATGAGATATGAGGGAAGGTAGGTGATGTGAGGAATTATGGGTAAGGGGAGCAGCTTGGAGCAGATGCTTGAAAAAAATGTTGCTGGCTCAGATCTGATATGGATCCAAAGACCCACAGGTTGCAGATAAATTAAGTTAACTACTTCAGATCTTAATATTAATACACAAAACTATGTTCATATTCAAATATTGAAGTTTCACCTTCCTAACTGGAATAATTGTCCCATACTGATAGCCACATTCACAAACTTGGGTTAACCTAAAAGGAAGGTTATCTATGCCAAGAAACATGGTAGAGCCTGTGGTTCTACTAGGTGCTGTCTGGTTTTGTCTTATCTTTATTGCTCTCCCAGAATGAGTTAAAACTTGAATGCTTTCTGAAAACATTATCTCTTAGGCACTGAAAGAAAGCCATTTAAAGAAAGATTTATTCTGTTTTTATTGATCTTTATCATATTGTTTCCAAGGAGACATGAAAACCAGATACAGGGTTGCTTCTATAAGTATTTATTCAATTGCTACAGGAAAGCCTTATTATACTCAATGTTCTTTTTTACTTATTTGTTTTTTTCTTAAAACTTATTAGATAAAGCCAACAGTCTTAATTCAGTCATTCATCTATGCAAGAATGAGAAAAAGCACATATTTTTCTTGTATCTTATTCTTTTGTACAGACTTTTTTTCTTCTTCTTCTTTTTTTACATTGCAGTGCCTACATGTCTTAAAACTGACCAAGGAGAAGGAGAAAAGAAGGAAAAACAGAGGCAGCTGTTTACTTTAGTATCCCCATTACACTTGAAAATAACCAAGAAAACTTTACAGCATGCAGCTATCATGCTCTATACAAGTATTACTGTTAAGAACAAACATTTGTTTTACTTACATTTAACTCTTTCCTTCCTCTTCTCCTCTCATAAGTGTTTCTCCAAACATTAATGACATGAAGTAGGGCATATGCGAGTCCCCTACAAGTTTAATAAAGTCAAAAATATCCAATATTTACAAGTTTTCTTAATGCTTTATAATCTCACATTTATTTGTCAATTTCTGAGTTGCAGGTTTTATTCCTGTTTATCTCCATCTCCCAAATCCAATCTCCTCTTCCATTCCAACATACTGTTAGTTATTTTTTCTAATCAACTATTGTGCTTTTTTATGTCAAGCATTTTCTTTTGAAACACTGGAAAAAGTTTCACTAGCACAATCTCTCTGTGATCTTTACTGCCAGAAGAAAAAGAAGCAGAATCTCCTCCTGTTTCAAGCTCACTTTTTGTTGGACAAACTTTTGTATTTTCTCCTTAGCATGGCCTGCATCTAAAAATTATTTTGTCCATCAAGAAAAGAACATTCTGAAGATAGCTGAATACAGTGGTTTGAATCTCATGCCTCTTCTTGACTTTCCCTGAAAAGTTAAATAAATTTACTCCTCTTATGCTTGGTGTATAGTGAGTAATCATTTTCCACAAATACTCTGTCTCTCACGTTTAGTATTTTGTCCTTCTGTCACAGTTTTTGTCAAAATCAACTCCTTCTGCTGGTAGGATTACATCATTGCTATTATAGGTCTAGGTTGCCTTCTCATGGCCAGGTTTGGAGCATGCACATGATGTGCCCTTTCAATTAACAACAACTGCTGTGGAATAGTAGTACAGTTGCTTATTTGTGCTTTCATAAAATTAATACAGTCTGTTCCTTCCAGCTTCTCTGGTGTAGCAGAAAATCTCAGATTTTCCATGTGTGCTCTGTCCTCTAATTCTGTTATTTTTAAACATCTTTTCTTGAGCAGTCTCATATTCAGCCAGCCTTTTCTTCATTTCAACCACCAATTTTTGCAGTTTTATCATCATCTATACATATTTGTTTAAATCTTCTTCCATTTTCTTTGAGTTGATATAGTCCATCAGTGTTTTGTTTATTTTAATCAGCTCTGAGGACATTTGACTTATTTTTCCTCTAGGTTACTGGAAGTTTTGTCTTGCACCAAAGCTGGAGCTTGCACTGCTTTTTGCTAAACAACTGCAGAATTCTTCCCAGTCAGTGGTTTTGCTCACCTTTTGTGGTTGATTTTCCTTCAGGTTCTCTGAATTTCTTTTTTTCTGGCATCCCTGCAGTGTACTTACTAGCCAATTACTGAACTTTATCCAGAAAAATGAGTTCACTGGCTTTCTCTTCTGAGTTTCTGTTTTCACATTGGGAAAGCTGAAATTAAGCTATTACTCAATGTGCAGCCATCTGGCAAGTCCCCTTCTAGTCAACTCTTGTGCTTTTTTCTGTCTCTCAAGCATTTTCATTTGAAAAATTGGAAAAGCTTTCACTGGCACAGTCAATCTATGGGCTTTATTACCAGAAAAACAAGAAGCAGAACCTCCTTCTGTTTATAACTCACTTTTTGTTGTAGAAAGTTTTGTATTTCCTCCTTCAAATGTTCAAAATTATTTTGGCCCTCCAGGAAAGAATATTCTGAAAATAGCTGGAAAAAGCAGCTTGCATTTCATGCCTGCTTCTTGACATTTCCTGATTACTGGAATACATTTACTCCTCTTCTTCCTGGTGTACAGTGAATAATCATTTTCCACAAATGCTCTACTGTCCCACTTTCAATACTTTGTCCTTCTGCCACAGTTTTGTAAGAATCACTCTTTCTGTGGTAGGACTGCATCTTTAGAATTAAAGGTCTGGACTGCTTTCTTAAGGCCAGGTTTGGAGCATACAGGTGATGTGCCCTTTCAATTAACAACAACTGCTGTGGAATACCAGTCTGCTTAGTTGTGCTGGCATAAAATTAATACAGTCTGTTCCTTCCAGCTTCTCTAGTACAGCAGAAAATCTAAGTTTTTTTTCTGTATGTGTTCTGTCCTTTAATTCTATTATTTTTGAAACATCTCTTCTTGAGTAGCAAAATACTCAGCCAGCCTTTTCTTCATTTTGACCTTTGATTTTTGCAGTTTTATCACCTAATCTGAATACCTGTTTAAATCTTCTTCTATTTTTTCCAGCCTTTTGTTATTTGAGTTGATATACTCCTTCAGTGTTTTGTTTATTTTAAACAACTCTGAGTACATTGACTTATTGTTTCCTCTAGACTACTAGAAGTCATGTCTTGTACCAAAACTGGAGCTTGCATTGTGTTTGCTTTTTGCTGAACAGCTGCATAATTCTTCCCAGTTGGTGTTTTCTCTTCAACTTTTTTGACAGATTTTCTTTCAGGTTCTCTGAATTTATTTTTGCTGGCATCCAGGCAGTTTACTAGCCGGTTACCAAAATTTCCCAAAAGACAAGTTCACTGGCCCTCTTTTCTGCATTTCTGTTTTCATTCTGGGAAAGCTGAAATAAAGCTGTTACTCAGTGTGCAGCCATCTTGGAAGTCTGAACAATGGATCATTTGTTGTTAAATAAAGTCATGATGGAGAATTGTAAAAAGGGGAAGAATCTATGTATGGCATGGATAGATTACAAAAAATGCATATGACAGTATCCTACATTTACAGATAAAGGAATGCTTGCAGGTGTATAGGATATATTCTGTATTGACCAATTACATTACAGTGACAATACAACATTGGCAAACCAGGTGAGACTTTGTCTTGCCCTTAACCCATTAAGCTGTCTACTTAACAGATTAGGCCAATGGTCACAGTTTGGTTTCCAGAAAATAAAATAACTGTAAAGACTTCTCATGTTCTTGTTTGTGATAATTTAAAACTGTATAGTTCATCAGATGAGCACAACTGCAGTTGGTCAAAACTTTCTCAGATGATATAAGAACATCATTTGGTCTTGATAAATGTGCAAAAGCAACATTTAAAGCAGGAAAGCTGCAGCACCAAGAAAATGCCAGTCTCGGACAGGAATGAGATATAAAAGAACTTGAGTAGGAGGGAGTGTATAAATATTTGGCCATTGATGAAGGATTAACAATAAAACATGAACAAATACAAATAAAACTTAGTAAGGAATATTTTAGAAAACTAAATGTTATACTGAAAGCAGCCCTGGCTTCTAGGAACAAAGTCAGAGGCATAAACAAATTTGCTCTTGTTCTAACTTACAGTTTTTGGGTGATTGTCTGGCCCCAAAATGTATTTGGTCAGTTGGACAGAAAAGCAAAAAAAAAAGATACTTCACACTTATCAAGTGATATACAAAAAATAGTGTATATCAAGATTATATATTCGTTGTTCTGAAGGAGGTATGGGCCTCCTCAAAACTGATTACATGTACAGACCTGCAATTGTAGGACTGCATACATATCTGCTGACCTCATCAGATCCAAACATTTTGAAAGTTTTAAAACATGAGAAGAACAAGTCTAAGATGACTTCCCTCCTTAGTTTAGCAGAAGTATATTGCTGTCAAGCAGGAATGGAAATCAAACCAGAAATAAACAAAAAACAGGCAGCAACTGAATGTGAAAAAAAAAAAGAAAGAATATAAGAAGGATCAGATGAGAAGGCAAGAAATGTCGAAAAGGCATAAATATAATTGCAAATACAGAAAACTCCTGGAACAACCTCATGTCGATCAGGATGTGATGCAGAAATGGTTAAGGAGATGTGAATTTAAATCAGAAGAAGAAATGTTAATACCGGTGGCCCTGGATAGTGGACTATGTACACATGAGTTTACAAAGTCCATTAAACATGTGAGAAAGAAACAGATAAATGCAGATTCTGTGAAGCAAAACTGGAAATGGTCACACATCTTGTGCTGGGTTTGATGCACTAATGGCATATGGCTTGTGTACTGAAAGGCATAATAATGTGGCAAAACTGTTGCACTGAGGATTGTGCAAACATTACAGTATTGAAGTAGCTGAGAAGCATTGGAAACATGAGCCAAAAAGCATTATAGAGAATGATGAAGTTTGTATCACATGAGATCACCCATTACCAACAATTCAAAAAAATTAGATGCGAGAAAACCAGATATAGTAGTCCATGAAAAGAAGACAAAAGTAGTATTGATCACTGCAACTGTTATACCTAGTGATTACAATGTCTTTTGGACAGAGAGGCACAAAGTCATAAAATAACAGGATTTGCAAGGCAGAAATGGGGGCAATATAGATAAAGGATACCCAGCTGATTCTAATACTAGTATGAGCAATGGATCTAATAAAAAGAATTTACAGTCGTGTTTAGATATGATACCAAATACATGTAACTCCATATAAACTGCAGAATGAGTCATTTCTGGGCACATTGTGGGTGCTGTGAAGAGCACTTTTGTCTAGCATCAAAGACTGAAACAATACTAATTCCGTGAACTTTAATTATACTTCGCCTTAGAAATGGAGTCCATTCCCATCATGCTATTAGAAACCCAAAAGACTTGAAGAAATTCAACCAAGACACTAGTCTTCTGTGTCAGAGGTAAATGGAAAGACCTTCTAGGGACAGGGGTGCATTTTATTTAATTTCTTTTTGACACTACAATTTTTATAACAGTATGTATTATTGTATCAGCTATCTGCCAGTAGCATACATACATGTGTGTATATGTTTTATGTGTGACCCTATGCAGGTAAGAATGCCTTTGGGAGGATGTACAGGGTACTTGCAATGGACATTTTGTGGTCTTCAGAATATGAGCAGTACAGTTATTCAGTTTATTATTTATTTAACATTAGTTTATCGGGAAAGTCCGACTTAGAACAAAGCCAATTTTCAGCAGAGGTACGGGAAGAAATGCTCCAGATGCATTTCTTTGTAATATGCAAGGAAACTGAAGCACCCAAAGGAAACCCACATGGATGCAGGGAGGACATGCAGACTCTGCACAGAAGGCACCCCAGCCAAGAATCAAACTGAAGAACCTCTTGCTGTGAGGCAACAATGCAACTGCTGCACCACTGTGCCATATCTGTATTTAACCTTTGCAGTTTGTTTCCTGCATTCCTGGTAGTGTTAGGCAACAAGATAAGTATAGTATGGCAGGTTGTCAGAGGCTCCACCATGTGTCATTGTAGCCTATAGGAAGATAAGTATTTCTTCCCACTAGTTTCACTTCCGCATTTACACACATTAGGACTAGTACCTGTGTCCACCCTTTTTATTCAGCACATCCTAGAATAGCAGCATTTATATCATACATTCTTGCTGTTAGAGTATGCCATTACTTATGTAGCTGTAGTGCTATAATTCTATGAAGTAATTCCTTAAATGTGTTTCATGTATTATTTATCTGTATAACATACATTTTTTCTCTCTCTCCTTTTACACTCTGTTGCTATTCTTTCTATTATAAATATTTTCTGTTTATTAAAAACCAACACAAAAGTTCACTCTGGAAGCTCCAAATAAGGGTTGAGAGAACCAGTGACAATAGTCAGTCCAAATTCAATTGTAATAAACTGAAAGTAAATTCACAGAGAGTTGAACAACTGTTTAATAACGCTTGAAAATCCAACAAGTACGTTTTCGAACACCTTCTTCAGCAAAAAAGACAAATACAACCTCCTAGAAATGCTTACACCTTATATACAATAAAACTAATTGGTTTAATTAATTAATTGGATTAATAAACTTTGATAATTATCCACAAATAATAATTTAGTTACAAAAATCTACTTGAAAGTTAATAAAAAATTGATGAAAGTTGTTTAAAAACAGTCAATGAATTGAATAAACAATTAATTAAAAAAAAATATGTATATATTATCTTAAAAACATTCTTATAAAAAGAAAATTTCTTAAAATGAATTCCATATATATACATATTGAGGTACTATAATGTGGTGACTATCACCATCTAGTGGCCAAAACAATATATGTATGTTATAACTTGGCAGCCCTTAACTTTAAAACTGGGATGATGGAAAGCATGTCATTCAAACCAGGTTCTTTGGTAGCATCCAATATTATCTGCCAAAGTAATTCCCTGTACTCAAGTTTGGTTTCCCACATGCCACCCCTGATTTCTTTTGGTACAACTTCCAAAACGAAAAAATAAAAAACAGAATTCTTACAGTTTTGGGAATGACGAAATAGGGCATTATTTCCATTACTTTTTTTAATTTTGTAATAATGCTCATATATTCTACATCTTAACTTCCTTTCTGTTTTCCCTATATAAAATGAATCACAGGAGTGGCATGTGGCAATATACACTACTCCCTGAGTGTTACAATTTGCAAATTTTGAACTAGAAATGGTCCTATTTCTACTGGGAATTGAAATGGTAGAACCAGTTTGAATATATTGGCATTGGGAACAAGATCCGCACTTAAATGTACCTATTCTGTGAGTTTGACCATACATTTTTGTAATTCCCCCAAATTCAAAAATATTTTTAAGATTCATATCCTTCCTGTATATGAATTGTAGGGGTTGATTTTTAATATATTCTAGGTCCGTAATGTTCCTGAACCTATCCCATTCCTGTTTAATCATTGTTTTAAGTACCGTGGCATCACCCGTGTAATCCATAACATAGGCTTTTGAAAAATTATTGGTTCCATTGGAATTTTCTTCTGAGTCACCTTGGTTGACTAGTATACTGGAATCCTCCTGCCCCAAAATTGGGGCAAATCTCCCCTTCCTTCCTTCTAATACTATCTGATATACTTAGTCTATAAGGTAGGCTGGATATCCTCTATCCTTGAACATATTCATAACATATTTACTATCCTTAACAAAATCTGAATCCTCAGAGGTCATCCTGCTGGTCCTAATAATTTGCCCCTTGAGAATATTTCTCTTTTGACCAAAAGGGTGTCCACTGGAAAAATGAAGATAGGAATTGGAGAATGTAGGCTTCCTGTATATCTTTGAAGTAAAGTGATCATTACACTTACCTAATAAAACATCCAAACAAACACACTCTTCAAAATTTATATTGTAGGTAAAAATCTAAAAAGGTGGTTGTACTTTTGATGTAGTCCAAATATTCAAAAAACTTTTCTACAGTGTCGGTCCAAAAAAATGACTATATCGTCAAGGAAACGCTTATAAAAGGTCCAACAGTTAACAAATTCACAATTATTAATGTATAATGTCTCCCACCATGAAAGTATTATGTTTGCATAGGTAGGTGAACATTTCGCCCCCATGGCAACACCCCTTTAATGCTTAAAAAATTCACCTTGGAAGTACATAAAATTGTTTTTAAGAACCACTTCCATCAATAAAAGACAAGTTCTAAATACATCCATTGAAAAACTACCATGATGGACCATACTTTCCTTGAGCCACAAAAGACCAATATCGTGTGGAATTGATCCAAATAAATCTACAATATCTAAAGTTATGAATATAACATTTTCAGAAAACAAATGGGTTTTTACTTGCCTAAGGAAATCCCAAGAATCTTTTAACACTGTGACGCCCTTGTTAGATAGTCCCTTCAAATGGACGTCAACGTATTTAGCTAAGGGAGTTGTGATGGAACCTTCAGAAGAAACAATAAGTCGTAACGGAGGATCATTTTGATCTTTGTGAACCTTGGGAATACCAAATACTGAGGGAACTCTTGGATTTTTGTTTGTTAAAAAATTATAAGTATCAAAATAAAAAAAAAAGCGTTATTAAACAGTTGTTCAACTCTCTGTGAATTTACTTTCAGTTTATTACAATTGAATTTGGACTGACTATTGTCACTGGTTCTCTCAACCCTTATTTGGAGCTTCCAGAGTGAACTTTTGTGTTGGTTTTAGTAACGTGTGTTCACTCTTTGTTTCATCTCCTTGTTTGGTTATTTTCTGTTTATTACTTTTCATTTATTTTTTCATTGTGTACATTAGCTGTCATGACAGTGACAGCTGCTGTACACATCAGCAGCAGTCAGGACATTGATGGTGCCATGGCCATTGTCTCCAGTCAGTCTGGCCATCTCCTGTATAATCCCAACTATTATCTGCACTGCCTCCCCAATGGGAGCAGTGGAGGACAGTCAGGAAACCATCTCTCCTGTCACTGGTGGTGCTTCACTAGCTGAGAATGCCATTATTCTATCCAGTGGCCAGGAATTTGTCACATGCATGGAGTTGGAGGTGGTGGGGAATATGATAGACCAACATCTGGAGGCCCACATCAGATACTTAAATAGGTTTCTCTCGTGGCTGGCAGAGTCACATTACTCTCTTGCCACTACCATGTCAGGCAGGGCCTATTGGATAGGCTGTTGTCAAACCCATCCCTAGATGTTGCACGGGCAGTGTGATACAGAAGGGCATACCCCCCCAAGCCCCATCCCGGTGTTTCCTTCCTTCACATGATAATTCCCTCCTCTGTTTGTCATACAATCCTCCCTATCAACAGTGTCCTCCCTTTGTCTGTCTCTTAATCTAGTTTCCTCTCACCATCAGTGTGTCAGCACATCTGTTAGTCTTTATCTGTGTTATATGTTTATGTGTTTGCCACTGCTTCTGACCATCAGCTTCTTACAATATCTTTACCTTCTCTTACATCCATCCCTAGATTCCTTTTTTTCAAAAAATAAAAAATGGGTACCTGTCCCACTAAAAAGTTGTATCCTCTCTCCCTCTCCTCAATCCCATCCTTACCTTTCCTGTTTGCCCTTATGTATTCTTTTCTGCTTGTTACCCCTTCTTCCAGCAGTGCTATACACCCTTTACCACCATTTTGTTATGGTCAGAAAATAGAATTAAACATTTAAGTAGCCTCTTTAAACTAACATACTTGTTTTCCCATAGTGTTGCACCTTAGCACATGTGCTCATGCATGTATTGTCTCTGCTTAAAGAAGAACCACACCCACAGACTCAAAAAACATGTTTATTTCATAATGGTTTGGTGTTTCCATATTTTAACACAACACTGGGACTATTTACATATTTACATTAAATATTTTTACACGTAATTTCTGAGTCTGACCAAATAATTCTGATTTAGTCTGCCTCTAGGAATCCCATAATTCAGTGCTTGTCTGTAAAAAAAATACATCACACAGGCCTCTTTCTTCCTAAAGATCCTGTCACTGCACTGATTTTTACATGCATACACTGCTGTGTTTGAGTCAGTTGGTTTTAAGTAACATTTCATGCTGTTCAGTGACTACTTCAAACACAAACAGTGCAAATGCCACAGAACAAGAAGTTATGTACTCACCATAACGTTCGATGTATGTAGTCCATCTCGCCTCACATTCTTACCCGTGGGTTTGGAGCAGAACCTCTGCTCTGACTCAGCCATACTCTAGCTCGAAGTCTTCAATTGGCTCATGGCTAAGAGATATCCCATGCTGCAATGCACCTATCCCCCAGATCTTGTTTGCTGCGAGCTCACATACACACACACAAACATGCTGAGATGAAGAACCAACTCAGCATATCAAGAAGGAGTGCTGAAAACAGAGACTCGACCTCTAGGTCCTCCAGGAGGGGGTAGGTGGGTGGGTTAGTAAGAAGGTGAGGTGAGATGGACTACATACATCGAACGTTATGGTGATTACATAATTTCTTGATGTTATGTAGTCCAATCTCGTCTACATTCTTATCCGTGGGACAGCGTCCCTAGCACCTAGACCTTGGGTGGCTCACTGGAAAATACTCCTGAGCACTGTGGAGCCAATTGAGGATCTGCCCCTTGATACCAGATCCAATTTGTAGAGACTAATAAAGGTGTGAGGAGATGCCCAAGTAGCTGCAGCACAAATATCATCCATAAACATCCAAGCCTGAAAGGCAGTAGAAGTAGACACCGAACGTGTAGAATGAGCTTTTACTTTAAATGGTAATTCCTTGCCATTTAAAGAATACATAAAGGAAATGCAGCTAGAACTCCATCTGGACAGAGTTACTTTAGAAACTGAAGTCCCTAGTCTATTGTCTGAAAAATGAGACAAAGAGTTGATCAGATTTCCTAAAATCTTTTGTTCTATGTAAACAGAAGTGCAATTGTCTGTTGACATCTAGCTGGTGAAACTTAAATTCTGCCTTGTTAGAGAATTCAGGAAAAAACACAGGCAGCTCATTAGACTGGTTGACGTTGACCACTGAAGCAACCTTAGGCATAAAGGAAGGATTAGGTCTTAGAGAAACCCTATCCTTGCGAAATACCAAGTAGGGGGGCCGAACCGATAAAGCTTGGAGTTCAGATACCTGCCTAGCCAAAGTGACGGCTATCAAAAAGACTGTTTTCCAAGACAAACATTTAATGTCACAGGTTGCTGCAGGCTCAAAAGGAGGCGAGGTAAGCTGCTGTAACACAAAATTAAGGTCCCATGGCATTACAGGATTAAAGGTTGGAGGTCGAAGTAGCATAGTCCCTTTCAGAAAAGCCCTACAAAGTATGTGCGCCATTAGATTGGGTTCATTAGCAACATGAAAAGTAGAAATGGCTGCCAACTGCACTTTGATAGTTGCCGCAGCTGATCCCTGGCTAAACAGTTGAGAAAAAAAACTCTAAAACTGATGAGATGGGAGCTGTATAGGGATCAATCTGCCTTTCATGAGCCCAAATGGAGAATCTATTCCACTTACTGGAATAAATCTTCTTAGTAGAAGGCTTGTGGGAGGAAGACAGAATATGAACCACCTCCAGTGAAAAATCATGAAGCCTGACTAGGGACGGAATTGGAGCAGCCATGCTGTCAACCCGAGGGTCTGAATGGAGGGGTGGAACTGCCCTGACATATAAGTCAACAGATCTGGCTCTGGATCCAGAATTCACAGATCGTCCATTAGATAAGGGTGAAGAAAAGGAAACCAGATCTGATGAGGCCAGTGTGGTGCAATCAGTATCATTTTGCTTCCCAAGGACTGTGCTTTCTGAATAACCTTCATTATCAGGGGAATTGGAGGGAAGGCATAGAAGACCATTGGGCCAATCATGAACTAGAGCGTCCCTGAGTGCTGAAGTAGCTGCTGCATTTGGCATTGAGGGGGCTGGCAAATAGATCACAGCAAGGCTGACCCCATCTGTGGAAAATCCATTCCGCCACTTGTTCATTCAGGGACCACTCGTGAGGCATCAGAATAGCTCTGCTCAGCCTGTCGGCAATCACGTTGGACTTCCCCGGTATGTGCGTTGCCACTAGAAAGTGCCGGGAAGATACTGCCCACTGCCACACTCGAAGTGCCTCTCTGCAAAGGGGATACAACCTGGTTCCTCCCTGTTTGTTCAGATACCAGACCACTGACATGTTGTCTGAGTGGACTGCAGTTGTCCCATGAGGAAGAAAGCTTTGAAGTGCTTGCAATGCTAATAGCACCGCTCTCATCTCTAAGACGTTGATATGCAAATAGGTCCCATGTTCCTGCCACGTGCCTTGGACTGTCCTGCTGAGATAATGCCCACCCACCCAATCTGGGAGGCATCCATGGTCACAGTGGCAATCAGAGAAGGAAGAACGAAAGGCATACCCGCGTTGAGATTGCTGGTCTGAAGCCACCAGCGCAGATCCTGCTTGCATCTGTTGGTTATTACAATAAGATGGGATAGCAGGAGATGCTGAAGAGACCATTGGGCAAAAAGCCACTGAAGAAGCCTCATGTGAAGTCTTGCAAGAGGCACTAGCATAATCGTGGCAGCCATGGTCCCTAACAACTTGAGGACCACTTTTTCCTTGACCTTCTTCAGTGGTAGTAGAGCGTAAACCTGCTGCTGTAAAACCTGAATTATCTCTTCTGGCAGGAAAACCCTCATGAGCACTGTGTCTAATTCAGCGCAGATAAAGGTAACATGCTGCATGGGCAACAATGCAGACTTTTCCCAATTCAAGGTAATTCCCAGACTTTGGCACAGTACAATAGTGGCATCCCTGGTCTGTAGTAGTAGATGCCTGGTGGTGGCAGACAGGAGCCAGTCATCCAGGTACAGAAACACTTGGAATCCCAGACGTCTCAAGTGAGCCGTTACCACTGCCATGCATTTGGTGAACACCCTGGGGGCTATGGTGAGACCAAAGGGCAGGGAACGAAACTGAAAATAAATGGCTTCCAGCTGGAAGTGTAGGTGACTTCTGGATGCCCTGTCCATTTTTATATGGTAGTAAGCATCCTTGAGGTTGATGGAGCACGTCCACACATCTTTCCCTAATAACGGGAGAATTGACTGTAACGTGACCATGTGGAACTTGGACTACTCTACATGAAGGTTCAAATGGCTGAGATTCAAAATGGGTCTCAGGTCCACTGTTCTTTTCAGCACCAAAAAGAACCTGGAGCAAGTCCCTAATCCTACTTGGTTTGAGGGGATGGGCTGGATGGCTCCTTTTAACAGCAACTTTTGAACTTCTAAGGTTGCGGAATCCCTTTGACTGGGTGGGACATCTGGGATTCTTTTGTTTGGAGGGGGAGATGAAAGAAAGGGAATATGATAACCTCTGGAGATTATCTCTAATACCCACTCGTCTTGTGTGATGTCTCGTCAGGCTTCTGGGTATAGAGAAATGCGACCCCTGACTGGCTCCAGAGATGCACAGTCAGGCCTCCTCTCAGGAGCGCTGGTAGGGAGAGCCACAAAAGGAATCGTGGTCCCCCTGGTTATGTGGGCCTCCTCTGCCTCTAGGGTGGCATCTACCTGAATTTCCACCCTCTCCTCTGCCTTTGGAGGGGGAATCACTCTATGTGTCATGAAAAAACCTCTGTGATTTTCTGAACCACATTTTTCCACCTTTCTGGCCCTTGGGATACGGTCTAGAAGGCATGGAAAAATGGACTCCCACGGCAGACAGGGTTTTTCCTTCCTGCTCACACCTAGTGAGAGTGTCTTTCACCTTGGTTCCAAATAAGGATGAACCGTCAAAGGGCGTGTTGGTGAAGGTAGACTTGAAGGCTTCCACGAAGATGCACAGGTGCATCCAGGAGTGTCTCCTAAGAGAGACTCCGGAAATCCACAGCCCTGCTTGCTCCATCGGCTGCGTACGAGATCAGCCTCATGGAGGAGTTGGTAATAGAATTTAGGGTAGACATCTGAGCATTGACACGTTACCCTGTAGAGAATCTCCCAACACCTTTAGGCGATCTCTTTGGAGCCGTGTAAAATGCAATAAATAGTTCAGCGACCGCAGTGTAAAGGCTGCTGAAGAGAACACATGCTTCCCATACCTGCCCATAGCCCTGGACTCCTTGTTAGGGGGATGGACGGTAGATGAAGTTTCTGCAAGTTCCTTCTTGGTGACTTCTGCCACCACCATGGCATCTACTGGAATGCCTTTTGTAAGAAAATCTTTATCAGGGGGAGCAGACAAAACTTGTTGGGTCTCGAAGGTACTGGTTCCACAGTGTCCGGAGTTTCCCACACCTTTCGACAAACGAGGTCCAGGAGCTCATTAAACAGGGGAGAAACCCAATAGGTGGAGGGTTGGGACCCAAAGGTCTTCAGGAACACCGACTCATCTTCAGAAGGGGCTTTAGATGGCCAGTTGCCTCTCTGTCTCAGTATTTCCAAGATATCTGAAAAAGAGATATCATCAGAAGACGACTTAGGGGGACCCCTTTGACTCCTCAAGGTCGGTATCAGACGTGAGAGACTCATCTTGGGAGTCAATGTGCTTCCTCTTGCGCACACTCTTTCTGGGTGGCTCCTCAGGTAAAAAACCCGGGGAGGCCTCAGAAAGCTGGGGACCACTCATGGAGGTATCCTGAGGCCTTAGTTCTCTGCTGTCCCTAGATAGAGGGTGATCTGATACTGATATTGGTGCTGGAGGGGGAAGAGTGTTGGTACCATAAGATGTAGCTGATGACCTGGACAGCACACTCCTCATGACCTCGAAAGCTGATCCCCCCAGCTCTGAAGTTTGACTAACCGCAGAAGACACCCTTGGAGCCAAGGAAATAAGGTCCGAAGCCGATGTCGGGTCCACGCTCACCCGAGCCGAAGTGCCGAGAGGAAGGTTCGGAGCCAAAGAAGATCGACCCGATACCTCCCTCTCGGCTCTGACCGCTGAACTGTGAATCCTGGACCCCGTGGACAGCGCTGACAGGGTAGGAGCAGAGATGCCAGAAGGGGCTACTGGAGCCGACCTCGAGGCATCAGATGGAACCGACAGCTCTGGCTCCGAAGAAAGGTCCAGAGGAGGAACAGCCAAAGATGAAGGGAGGACGGGCTCTGGAGCTGACTGGGCCAGAGCTGAAATCAATTTAACCGGCACCGATGACTGGAGCAGTTTCCTCACCACTCTATCGACATCATTATCGGAAAGTGTCCTGAAGGACCTAGAGGACATGGTCAGGGATCTGGATCTCCCTATAGAGGGAAACCTACGAGTTGGAGAAACCAGTTGAAAAACTGGAGAATGGCACCGAACTGACAAATCTGCCACCAGCTCCAATAAACTGGGAACCGATGTAGACATCATTGATGCACTGTCTTCTGTCGGCCCCGAAGCCAGTGGAGCCGAAGAAGCAACTGTAGTTTTAATGATTTTCTCCAGCAGCTCCAAGGAGACTGATGGAGCCGGAGAGCATTTCTTAGACGATTTTTTTGTCCATCTTTTTGTCTGGTTTGGAAGGAGAAGACTTGGAACTGGAAGATCTCTCCAAATCCTCTTCAAAGGAAAGTTTCAGCAATCCACTTAATATTAGCTTGTTCTTCCTCTCTTGCAGCACATGAGGGCTGAAAGCGTGACAGAACAAGCAAGATTCCTGTAAATGAATAGCCCCCAAGCAATACATGCACACAGAGTGCCCATCAGTCAAAGACATCTTGTTGTTACACTTAACACACTTTTTGAAACTCGAAGGCCTGTGCTCTTTAGAATCCTTAGACATGTTAAAGGCAAGAACACACACACACATGCACACGCACATGCACACACACACACATACACACACACAGGGGAAAATGGTAGGGGCACCTTCACCACAGAAACCAAACAGAGCACGGGAAAATAGAGCCTCTAACTTAAACAGCCTAGAGACCACAGGTTAACCACAGGGAGGACTAGGTCCTCTAAGTTAAATGTGCCTAGCCCAGGAAAAAACAGGGGAACAACAACAACAGTCACACAACAAAGAACCCGCTAACAGAAGGGATCAACCTGCTACACAACAAGAAACAAAAACAGGGGAGGACTAGGTCCTCTAACTGAAATGGGCCTAGCCCGTAAACACCAAGGAAAACAGGATACCAAGAAAAGTTCAATTGAACCGGTCAGAAGCAAAACACACACATTAGCTATTAAAATAGCTTTTAGAGCTACTAAATCGAAAAATAAGTAGAAAAATTGTACTTAGCCATGGCCAAGAGTGAGACCACGTCCGAGCGGCCAACGAGATCTGGGGATAGGCACATTGCAGCATGGGATACCTCTTAGCTACGAGCCAATTGAAGACTTCGAGCTAGAGTATGGCCGAGTCGGAGCTAAGGTTCGGCTCTGAACCCACGAGTAAGATTGTAGGTGAGATTGGACTACATAACATCAGATTTTCAAAGTGCTTTTTACTGCTGCTTCTTTTTAGAATGGCTAAACTGCAGTCTTTTGTGAAGCCTGAATTTGTACTACTTTGACTCATCTACCATCCCCCTTCACACCTAACTTCCCTAGCTGTCAAAGTGCTAAGGATAATTTGAGCTGTTACTTACTGTGATTGACAGCTCGCAGCAGCAGACTTGACTCATGTACTGTTTCCTTATAGTAGCCTTTACTTCTTGTATGGGTAGGGGAAGGACCAGGGAATTGTGACATCACAGCATGGGTGGGTTTTTAGGATGGAAGTGGTGATGTCAGTTTGGGGAGGGAAATGGCTAGAAAACTACCTGTATCCAGTGGCCTTGATGACATCAGTAAAGTGGAGACTTTTGCAGGATGGGACAAAAGTTTTTTGAAAGTGAAACCAACACAGTATAGTAAGGTACTGTTTTGTGGAGAGAAACAGTCAATTTAAAATAGTTTAAATGCTGCATTGTTGTTTATTCATAGCAGGGACAATAAATAGGGAGAAAAAAGACAGAGGAGTTGCGCATTTAATAACAGAATCCTGTTGTTGTCCTTTAATAATTTTCCTCATCACACTCCTAACCATGTCTGTGATTTCTTCTCCATCACTGGAGGTCCTGTTCATAAAGTGAGTGAGTGGATTTACTAACTGGTAGCAGACTGAGCTGCAAATTTTCACCTCATTAACTGATAGTGAACATAGGGGCACATTAGGCTATGAGCTGTTCCTTTGGTAAGCATTCCAGGATTGCTCTATTTATGTTTCTGAATTCCAGGGTAGGTGTTTTTGTCTTTTCAGAAATATTGGTCACTTTTGCTTTAAGGTTGGAGTATTCATTTGTTTTAGCCGGCTGTGATATCTAAAAGTCATAGCTTTAAATATAATGATGACAATTACATCTACTCTGGTCGCATAGTTCTCAAAATAATGCACCTACTTGTGCCACATTGAATCAACTCGAAAGGCTGTTCACTGTTAGCATAAAATGATGTTTAGCCACATTTTGCTCTGTCATTTTCATTGAATCTACTTTTAATTACTTTATTTTTTTAGATTTAAAACATATTCCCCTGACTCTTGCTTTATTTTTGTGACTTTATAGCAGCTGTAGCTATACTTTAGTAATATTTTTTTGCTTTAATATGATACATTCTGCCCATTTACTAACAAGCAGACTGAAATAATTACTTTGTATCACTTCCTGTCTAGTAGCTTGTGTATATGCTGTACAGCATTAACTTCTTATTCTTTATAAATGAAATGGGTTTACCTTTAGAAAGGCGATTCCACTCGGGCGAACAGCAATTGTTCGAAAGGCTGTTTGCAAAGTTTGCAAACGCCGAACGAAAAAAGGTTTGGATGTGCAATGAGCGAATGCACAGTGACATTCGCTCATTGCACATTTGACATTGTGGGGCAGATTGCACTATAGTGGGGTTTGGAAAAATGGTCCCTTTCCTCACTGTAGTGCGATCTTGGAGTTAGAATATTAAAGTAGGGGGGTGCAGTCCCCCCGATGTGGGGTGCAGGGGGGCTTGTCCCCTGCTTTACACTTCTTTTTTTTTTGTTTGACATCAGTGTTTTCTTTTTTTTTTTGTTTGACATCAGTGTTCGAAAAACAGCGAATCTGCTTTTCGATTTGCTGTTTTTCAAACATTAAGGACTATCACCGTTTTCACTTTCGTGGTTACGAGTCGCTCATATGAGCATTCATACCACTGTGATTTGGCTTTATAAAGGTAAACCATTGAAATGTCAAATAAACATTAGTTCCTAAGTGTTTCATTTTTATATAAAACCTTGCAGTTATTATCTGTATTGGTGATTATTAGTTTATCTCATTTTCATAAAAGATATGGTGTATAGGTCCCTAGACATAAATGTGCTTCTCTTGTCATCATAAAAATTGTATGGGGGTCCCTAGACATAAACTGGGTCTGAGTGAAATACTGGCCGATGCACAGTGTCATGCAACTGAGAATGAAAAACCACAGTGTAACAGGCAGTACCTTGCACAGATTAAAATAATGAAGTAAGTAGAACTATCATTTGACAGTGGTCTCATTTAAAAGAAAACCTGAATTAACAAAAGCAGAATCTTTACATGGTATAGTATTTTTAGCTGCTGACATTTTGAAGTTAATTTGTCCAAAATTATACATTCTTTCAAGAACACTTTTTTCATGGACTGTTGTGAATCAGTCTCATCTTACATTGAGTATTGCTGTCTGTCAATCATCATTTAGGATTCATCATGCTGGACCTCAGTCAAGCTACAGGAAGTCCTGCTTTAGGCTCAAGATGGAGTAGGTGCATTGAAAGCCATGAAACACCTCGAAAAGTCCCAATATGGACTCTGGGGTTGTGCACAGTGGCTAAAACTGATTCTTGTACTTCCTTGTGATTACAGGATCTGATTAGGAGTTGGAAGCTGTCAGGATAGAATCACAGCTTCAGAGTGATAACCCTTTAACAAGACCATGTAAAAATACAACTCTGGAGGCCTTGCATAGAAAAAGATGTCAGTCTGCTCCTCTGATTCTAGCTTTGACCTCCTCATTCAGACTTCCTTTTTCCTCAACCATCCCTCATAGATACTTGAAGCTGTTAACCTGCAATACTATTTTTCTTCTATCTCAATTCTCAGCTTCTCCTGATTTCCCCCATTTGCTGCCATTACAACTGTCTTATTTAGATTTTTTCATCCCATGAGCCTTCAGTTTTGCATTCTGTTCCCCAATCTTTTGCTGAAGTTCTGGTACAGTCTGCTTCAACATTATCTGTGTTCAGCAACATTGTTGCATTTTCCCCTCTAACCTCTTTGCTAATGTAGTCCACCACCAGTATGAACAACAATGGGCTCAGATCTGAACCCTGATGCACATCAACTCCCACTAGAAACCCCTCTGTGAGACTGAACAATGTTAATTCATGAGTCATCCAGTCCTTATACATAGCCTGCACTAATTCTACTAATGTTTCTGGGACTTCGACCCACCAAAGGACTGCCTAAACCAGTTTTCATGGGACCTTGTCATATGCTTTTCTCAAGTCCATGAATGCCCAGTTGGACTCTTTTGTCATCACTAGCTTCTTCTCCACTACCTCTCTCACTGCTAACACTGTGTCAGTTGTGCTGCATCCTGATCTGAATTCAAACTGCTTATCTCCCATCTTGCTTTATGCTACTGTGAATATCCGTTTACCAATCATCCTCTCCAGAATTTGCATGCACTATGACAGGAGTTTGATGCCTTTATACTAACACAGTTGTGAATGTCCCCTTTGTCCATGTACACTTGCACTAGTATGCTTATTCTCCAGTCATATGGGATACTCCTTTCTCTCCATACTGCTATGAATACCCCCAGGGCCATTTCTCTCCTATCTCCCCCAACAACTTGATCATATCTGCTGTGACCTCATCTGAACCTGCTGTGTTCCCTGGCTTTATTTTCTGTAGTGCAGTTTTTACGTCTTCTAAGGTAGGCTGCTCCTCTTCTTTCATCATAGGATGTGTCTGGGGCAGTATAGCTTCTGTGGGGTTTTCTTCATTTAGAAACTGCTGGAAGTACTTATTCCACCTGCCTTTGATGTCCCGTGGACTGGTAAGCAGGTTGTTGCCGGCATCTCTTATGAAGGATGACTGACTATCTTCTCTATGTTTCTGTCTTTGCCTTTCTAACCTGACAGAGTTTATTTGTACCATTTACCAAGTAACTTTCTAGAACCTGTGCTTCTAATGCCTTGTTTTTTTGTTACTGCAACTCCTCTCTTAACCTCTTTGTTAGCCAACCAGTATTTTATCTTAGCCTGGTCTGTCTTTTCTAACTTCCACTTTTTCTTGCACGCCTTCTTTCTTTTAATGATTTTCTGGACTTCTTCATTCCACCACTAGCTTTCCTTAGATACCTTATTTCCATACCTGGCTCAGCAGCATATCTATTTTGTAGTCCTCACACATGCTGTTTTGAGGTGCTGAATTATTCTTCAATTCCACCTCTTTCCTCTTCTTCCTAAAGTGCTAGAGCCTTAAGTAATTCACTGAACTCCTGTGCTTTCTTTCCAGTCAACTTCCAGGTCTTCAGCCTAGTCTCAGTTGACCTCAAAGCCTTCTCTGACCACTGCTTACAGCTGAATGTGGCAACCAGTGGTTTATGCTGTGGACTGACTGTTTCACTGCTGACGACACTGCAATAGCTGATTCTACCCCAGGGCCCTCTCCTTACTAGGAGGAAGTCTACCTGAGTTGCATGCTGGCCCTCTTATATGTGATCTTGTGACTGTCTCTGTTGCTTAACCATGCATTGGCCACCATCAAGCCATTTGTCAGACAGAAGTCTACAATGACCCCTCCCTCTTTGTTCCTGCTGCCCCACCCATGTCGACCTTTATATCATGTTCTGTCTGTCCTGATATGTGCATTCAGGTCCCCTATAATCAACAACAATTCATGTTGTCTAGCTTTGTCTAGTACATCCTGAAACTGCTGTCCGAATGCATTATTTTCTTTACTATCACAACCCTACTTTGGAACATAGGCTGAGGTTATGAATACTTCCCTATCCTTACACTGGAGTGCGAATGTCATGAGTGTGTCATGAATTCTGATGACATCCTTCACTGTCTTCTGCAGCCTCTCCCTCACCACAATTCCCACACCACTTCTGGTCTGTCTTCCTCATGAATAGTAGACACTGTTTCCAAAGCAAAGTGTCTTTGCTGCACTGTCCTTCCATTTTATCTCCTGGATATAGAGGATGTCCAGCCTCCTTCTTACCATCATGTAATCCACTTCCAAACTGCATCCTGTCAGTGAATTTACATTGACTGTAGCTATTCTTAGGTCATGTGCAGGTTGATTGGTTTTACATCCAGCTTTTGCTCAACAGTGCTATCCTAGGTAATCCAAGCTGGGCAACTTAACACCAGCTGGCCAATAGCTTATTGACCCAGGCCTGCTGGGATTTATGGCGGGCACATACACCTCTACTATAAGCATGGGTCCCCTGGCACAGGTCAGAGTAGGCCAGGTCCTCAACCCACTTTTCACTGGCAAATACCCATGCCCATTTTGGCACCATTATTCAATACGACCAAATCACCTGGAGCCAATTTTTATACCAAATGGCTAGTCCTGACATGGTTTACTAAATATATAAATAGTAAGTGAATAAATATAAAAGAGACTGGGGTCATGATACAAGTACATAAGACAGTAAAGTGATGTACAATGGGACTAGGATGAATAGGGCAGGTAGGAGGTGACACTGATACTTAAGAGAGCACAGTTCAAATTAGATAGTGGGAAACTTTGCTTCCTAGATGTAGGCAGAATATGACAAGTAGCAGAAGCTAAGTTAGCTAAGATATCTGGAGCAAGAATAGAAAATGGAGAGGGTTAGTTGCCCTGGGCTAGCTGCAACACTGGAGAAGATTATTTTGATGCACAATCTTCTGCTGGCATTTTATGTTCTAATTTTCAATTTGTGAAAAAAAAAAAAAAGATCCAGAACTGTCAGGCTGGTCCTATAATTGTCATTAACAGGCATACTGTAGGTATTGAGCTCAGTTTAAGTGTCTGTCAGAACAGTACGGTTTATTGAACTCAAATGTATATTAACTAACTGAAATTATTGGGATAGCTACTGGTGCCATTCTAAGGGGATCCATTATATATTAGTCTGGGAGGAGATGATCGACATCCCTGGTAGTGTTCCTAGTGATCGCCTACACCTCTCTCCTTGTGGCTTCCATACATTGCCCATGACTTTTTCCCTCCTTACAATGCCTTTTTTAAGTAAGGTCAGTCTTCTCAAATTATTTACATAACGACTCAAAACTATATATAAAGGTAACATCACTCAATGCAAGAAGCCTAAAGAAGAAGTTGCAGTCCTTACAAACATTCCTAACTCTTAAAAATATAGATATCTGCATAGTTACTGAAATATGGTTTCAGAACACCAACAGCAGTTTCACAGTGGAGGTTTTCAATGCCTAACACTCTGTCAGACCTAACATGGGAAATTACAGTGTTACTGGGGGGGCATATCTGTGTGTGTGTAAAAAACCATCTTACACAGTCTGGCAGTTTGTGCAGACAATTAAGGAGTTATTAACAAGATGTTTCCTGTGGTTCAGGGTTTGATTCCCTATGCCTCCAAAACCTAAGAGTGTGACTTTGAGCAAGTCATTTAACCAGACAGCACTCCCGGGTTGAGTCTGAAAAAGGACCATTGAGATCAGTGCTATACCCTGGTAAACAAACAAAAAATAAAATAAAATTAACAATAAACCAGCTCATCTCTAGACTCAAAAGCCAGGACAACAGCCTTGAATTTCTGCATATCATTTTCATGGTAAATAGAACTCTGTATCATATTGTTACCAAGTATTGTACTCCCTTCATGTCACCCACAGCCCACGAGGCATATCTAAACAAACTGACATAACTCCCTAAATTTGAGCCTAATTATTCTATTGGGAAACTTCAACTATAACTTCATTAACTGGGAAACCTATGCCACCTCAAATAAATATGCACAAAGATTCCTGGACTTCATTAATGTCAGCTTCCTAGATCGACTGGTTCAAGTCTCAAAAATGGTGGACCTGGTTCTCACCGATATAGCCGCCCTACACTCAAAACTTAGAGTTACCACATCACTGATCATATCTGTCCTATGTTCAGTAACACTCACTATAAAGGTAAAAGCTGACTTGCCACAAAACCCTTCTGTCTTTAGACACTACTCTAATGCAAATCTAATCTGGCTAACTAATGACCAGATGAAATGTGAGTGCCCTCCTTACTCTGATGACCCCATTTCATACTCCACCACATTTGTGGATAATTTCTATGTTCACTTCAAAGCATGTATTGATGCTTCTGTCCCCATAAGACATAAATGCAATTATAAAATCAGAAATAAACCATTGTGTAGTAACTCCAGTATAAGCAAACTATAGAATAAGAGGAAACCAAAAATAGGTATGAATTGAGAACTGTCAACTCTGCTAAGGACAAAAACAAAGCTATGTCAGAAATCTTAGAGCTAACACCCAGCAATGCTCACACCTAGTGCATGACGGCACTTACTCACCCCTTTGAGGACATAGCCAACATAGCAGCGAAATTCATCTCTAACTTTACTCTCCTATCTCCCCCTAACCTTCCCCATCTTATTAGCACACCCACACCACCCCCTCTGATTACCTCTGAGCACATCCTGAATGCTCGTTCCAAAGCCAAAAACATCAACTCCTTTGTCTGCCCACTGGATTTTGCCAGCCAAATGGAGAACTGCAGTATCCACTACTGAGTCAGGAAACTATAGACTTGCATGTCTCACCAGCCTCATCTGCAAAACAATAAAATGCATCAATATGGAACTTACTAACAAAGACACGGGTAGTTCATAAGCCCTCAACTACAAGCCAGTATGGGTTTGTTAAGTCAGGTTTCCACTAAAACTTAAATAGAACCAGCTGGCATGAGAGAGGGAGAGAAAGAGAGAAAGACTGCTTTATATAAAAATAAAGTCTAAGTAGTTCACTGGCCCTTTTTAAGCATGAGCAAACAGATGGACAATCATACATGCACCCTGGGTCTGGCTCCTCAAGCCCTCATTGAAAGGGGTTGAAACTAGATATAAATCAGTCATGTCAATGGGTACCTACAATATGAGATACAGAAGCTTGGCTAACAGTGGTCCCCTGGATCAACAGCCTACTATTAACCTATGAATATGTTTTCAAAGCAATATTATGACTTTGTTAAGTACAAGAAGTTGTTAGCTACACTTTTTAGTCCAACTTTTCCTTCTTACTATGGAAATGTGGCAGGTATTAATGGATTAAGTGAATTAAAAAGCACATTTATTGAAGTGCCAGATTCTGAGAATGTTATTAAAAAGAAGAAAACTGAAAACCATACTTCTCAACATTTTTGGGGCGGCCACAGTGGTGCAGCGGTTAGCATTGCCACCTCACAGCAAGAGGTTCTCCGGTTTGATCCTCGGCTGCGGTGCCTTCTGTGTGGAGTCTGCATGTCCTCCCTGTGGTCACATGGGTTTCCTCCCACATCCCAAAGACATGCTGTAGGTGGATTGGACACTCTAAATTGGCCCTAGGTGTGAGTGCGTGCATGTGTGTGCCTCCTGTGGAAGGTTGGGCACCGGGCTGGCAACTCGACAACGTAAAACTCCACTGCCAATCATAAGCGGACAAGGGATCTGCTGTGGCGACCCCTAACCGGGAAAAAGTCGAAAGAAGAAGAAGATGCTTCTCAACTTTTTTAATGCCTTAATTGAGTTAACACTTATGATGCAGGCAAATTTACATTTATATAAAAGTAATCAAACCATATTAACAAGTTCACATTTATAAATGTTATACATCACATATATTGTTATACATCATGTAATCAAAGCAACATTGCATAAATTGTTCAATTTCTGCCTTCTCTTAAAACTCATTCCTCCTCCAAAATGTTTTTCTGCATGTATTGTTTCCAATTTTACATAACTTAATCCTACCCTTTTCTAAAAATCCCACTTTTGTTCTTTTACCTCTGTTATAATATTCACTACTTCAAGTATAGTTGGTTTAGAGTTTTCATTTCCATTTTTTACTAATTGCTTTTTTGGCAGCCACCAGAATTAAACTCAACAAGGCCTTACTATTTCTAGACAATTCAGATCCTGTATCCCTGCTCAAGCAAACATTTCCTTAGTTACAATCATTTGCTCACCCACTATTTCTGACAGACTACTCTATAGGAAATTTTTAAAGTCTGCCAACTCATTACACTCCCAGAACAAATGCCCCCCAGGTGCTGCTTTCTTCCCCGTTACACCTCCAATGCTTGCCATCTACATGAGCAAAAAATTATTTTGAGTCTGCTTCTTGTATAAAAGTATTCATGCAAACACTTCCAGGCAAAAATCCTAAATCTTTTACATATGTCCCCCCATTGTTTCTTTGTGAATTGCATATCTAATCTCTCTTCTGACCTCTTCTGATTGATTTCTATAGTTGACGTGCAATATTTTATATGTCCTGCTAATTATCCCCCTGATAAAAATTTGCCTAACCTGTGCTTAGAATTAAAGGGCAGAAAAACATTTTTACTACTTGTATCTTGTTGTAAATATCCATAAGCAAGAGCTTCCAGTTTCTCAATTTTTGTATCATCTTTTGTTTAATTTCTTCCCACATACCCTTAGCTGTCATAACAGAATCTTTTTTAATTCGTATTTCAGTTTATCATGCCCCCCATAAATATGGGTATTAACTGAACCAATTATTGTGTGGGTACACAGTTTTTTTCTATAGCCTTTGTATTATCTTCATTAATTTTATATTCAGAAAAACTGAAACTGCCTCAGAATGTTCCATAACATTAAGATGTCCTTTTCAATTTCCATCAGGTACAAAATAATATTATTTGCAAATAAAACCAACTATTCTTGAACACCATACCAATTACATCCTTGAATTTATAATTCTCTTATTTTCTTTGCCAATGGTTTTAAATATAATGCAATTAACAACTGGGAAGGAGGACACCAATGCCTGGTTCCTCTGTTCTGACACAACTTATCAGTGAGGAAACCCCCCACTTTGAGTTTTGCCTCTGATCCCTCATACATGCTTCTAATTAACATTATTATTGCATCAAGAAAATGTAAAAGCTTCCATTGTCATACTCATAAAATTCCAGCTTACTCTGCTGAATGCTTTCTCTGCATCAATGCCCAACAATTGCACTGGTATCTTCTTACATTCTGCCTCCCTCTGGATCATTATTGTTTTTTTTATTAATGTTTTCAAATGTTTGCCTACCCTTCATAAGTATTAAGCTATCTGCCCAAGGGCATTTATAAGCCTAGCCAGAATGTGTTGGATTTCACCACCCCCTTAGATTAGTTCCCTGTGCCTCTGTCCAGCACAGCCATTAGTTCCCTGCACTACTGTCCAGCAGAGCCACTGCAGTGATCCCTGGGGTAAATGTTCTGTTTCCCATCCACCTGTCAAGGTTTCTCTTGAAGAGTGTTAGTGAGGGGCTCTGCCTTATGTACATTGGAATCCTGTTCCAAAGCATGGGGAGTCTCTGGGACAGGAATCTATCCCTCCAGCATGTCATATTTATCGTTGTGGTGAGATTTATATCTCTAGAGCATGTGGCTCTCTGGGATTTTTTTTTTTTTTAGGTGGAGCATGTCCATCAATTCTGGGTTGGACATGGCCTTGTATATCAGGCAGAGATCACCTCTGAGTAAGCGGTATGCAACCGAGTACAGCTGGAGTTTCTTGAGTCGGGCTGCATAGGGCATCTGTTTGAGGCCAATAATCCTCTTGGTAAGGTACTTTTGTGGTCTTTCCAGCTATTGCAGGTGTTTTGTAAGGTACATCCCAAATGGGGCATTGTATTCTATGATGGGTCTAATGAGTGATGAGTAGAGAGGCACAATAACCTCTTTTGTTCTAGATGCGAACCCTTTTGTGATTAGGTAGGCCACATAGAAGGATTTTCTAACCACCTTGGTAATATGATTATCAAAGGAGAGATTACTATCTACTTGGGTCCCCAGATCCCTTATTACATTTTTTGTATTTAGGGGACTACCACCTATGTGGTAGTTCGCAGGTAGTTTATTTTTTTCAAAGGGGATGATTATGCACTTTTTGGCATTTAGCTTGAGGCCATGATTTTGACACCAGGTATCCGTCTCAGTGAAACCCTTCTGGAGGGTGTCTGTATCAGCCAGAAAATCAATTATGGCCCCTAGTTTACAGTCGTCTGTGAACTTGGTCAGCACTATCCTCCTATGCTTGCCTGTACCTCTGAGAAGTATATACCGAACAGGAGGGGTCCTAGGACTGAGCCCTGGGGGACGCCACTTGTAACTGGTTTAGAGGTGGACATAGAGCCTGCAACTCTCACCATGTGGATTCTATCCATGAGCCAGTTGGCAACCCATCTCATGACGTAGGGCTTTATGTTCAAGCTGGTGAGCTTGTCTATAATACTAGAATGGGGAATGGTGTCAAAAGCCTTTGCGAGGTCTAAGTAAGGTGTTTGGACCTCCTATCCCTTGTCTAATGCCTTGGTAACTGTCTCAAAGAAGTCCACCAGGTTTGGGAGGCATGATCTGCCCTTAACAAAGCCAAACTGGGTAGGGTCCAAGGTTTGGAGGTTCCCAATGTCTCTGTTAATGAGTTCCATGATGATGCGCTCCATAGCCTAGCCAGGCTAGTCAGGCTTATAGGGCGATAGTTCCCAGGGTCTGTTGTGGTTCCACCTTTGTGGAGTGGGATAACTGTTGCTGTGCGCCAATCTGTGGGTAAGTAGCCTGTAGAGAGGCTGAGTTTGAACAGTGTGTTTAGGTGAGGGGTTAGTTCATTTTGGAGCTCTTGTAAGACACAGCCTGGGACACTGTCCAGTCCCATTGAAGCTGTGTTTTTGGCTTTGGATATGGCTGTTTTAACCTGTGTGTTGGTGACTGATTGGGCCCTACATTCTTCTGGTATGGTTATGGGCCCTTTAGGGGGTGAAAGGGGGGGTGAAGTTTGCACTAAACCTGTCTGCCAGAATGTTGGCAATATCAGTCGGTTCAGTGTATTTTGTGCCGTTCTGCACTAACTCAGAGCAGATCTGAGAGTTTCCACTTAAGTTCTTCACATAGCTAAAGAACGTTTTGTGGTTATCTTTGGAGTCATTGGCAATTTTTCTTTCGAAACTAGCCTTAAATGATTTAATGAGGGATCGTAGTTTCTTGCTGATACTGATCAGGGATGTCTTTCCTTCTTTGGATTTTACTCTTTTCTGTACTAGTTTCCTCCTCCTGTTGTATAGCTTGTTTATGGCAGGGGTCCACCAGACTGGTTTCCTTTTCTTGGAGGAGTGAGTCTTGGTTTTACTTGGGATAGCACGATCCATGCATTCCTGCAGATGCTCATAGAGTGCCTTTGTAAAGGTTTCAGCAGCTTGGACAGCACTGTCCTTTAGCATGGGGGCTGTGAACCTTTCCACCTCGGTCTTAAGTAACGTGAAGTTTGCTTTTGAAAAGTTTTTCACTGTGGTTTCCTTGATTGGGGGTGGGGGCGGAATGTGGATATCCAGACTGATTAGTCTATGGTCTGATCTAACCAGCAAGGGGTTGACCTCCGGTGTGGAACACCGGTCGCCCATGTTGGTGATGACCAGGTCCAATATGTTGTTCCCTTTGGTGGGGGTGTTGACCAGTTGATTCAGGGCATTCGAGTTTATAAATTCCAGGAAGCGTTGGGCAAGGAAGTTAGTACTTGAGTAGTTCTCCCAGTTTATGTTTGGGTAATTGAAATCACCCAGTATTAGGGTGCTTGGTAGGACCTTCATATTTCCCAGTGTCTCCAGAAATGTGGAATGGGGGTCCTGAGTCATTGTGGGTGATCTGTAGCAAGCTATAATTTGGATTGCAGTTTTGCCCATTGTTAGTTGTACATGGATGACCTCTAATGCATTGTGCTGTGCCACTAACCTGGAGGTGTGGGTATCCTTGATGAATAAGAATACAACCCCGCCTTTTGTGTTTCAGTCCTGGTTCTGTGGCCAAAAGGTATGGTATGAGTTATAGCCTAGTAGTGCTGGGGTGCTCTCAGGAGCCTTAAATCAGGTTTCTGTTACTGCACAGATGTTGATGTTCTCCATACTGAGGAGTGCCTCGAGTACATGCATTTTGAGGTTTAGATTTCTGGCGTTGAGTAGCATTACCCTCAGTTTTTGGTTACTTGTGCTATTTATGGTGGTGGGTTTGTCTTTTGAGCCTTGCCTAAAAAAGGCACTATGGGGGCGGCAAGAGCCTTGGCCAGTATTCGAAAGCCTAAGGGTGACAGGTGCAAGCCATCTCTTGCGAAGCAATGTGGCTTGTCAAGCATATCATCCCAGGTGGACGGATACTGGATCCCCTTTGAATGACACCAGAAACTTAGCCAATTGTTGAAATTGATCATTTTTTCTTCATACTGTGGCATCATTCTTGGTGAGGGCAGGATGCTACTCAGGGTCAGGGTTATACCGGCCTGGGCTACATGATCAGAGCTCTTCCATGTCTTTTTTCATGTAGTCCAGGGAGGTATGTCTGAGGTCATTCACACCAACATGGACAATGACAGAGTCGTATTTGTACTCGTTCTGGAGTGACCTGAGTGCTTGTGTTATGTGGCGGATCCTGGCGCCCGACAGACAGCTAACTGTAACCTTCTCCTTGTCCAGCCTAGTTAGTGGGACATCAGTGTGCCTGACTATAGAGTCGCCTATTACTAGTGTGTTGGGTATGTTATTTTGCCTTAAGGGCTGTGATTGTGTGGCACACTGATTATGTGAAGTATGTGTTTCATGGTTTGTGATGGGGTGTGGAGGTTGCTTGGATGTCTGCTTTGGAGGTCTCTGTTGCTTTTGCAGATTTTTATTTAGAGCCTCCGAGTATGTTTTCATGTATTCATTTGTGTTATTTGCCGGTGTTGGTTTATTAGGTCTATGTGAGACTGGTGGTGAGTTGCAAGTATTACCCTTCTTTTCTTGACTGTCAGTTCATCTTGGGTTGAGAGTGCTTTGCCTCCAGTTTGGCTGTATAATTGCATCTCTCGCATATATTACTGTTTGGTGGTAGGAGGAGAGGGTTTTCTGTGTACATGAGGCAGTTGTAACATTGCCTCAAAATGCCCATATTCACCAGTTAGACTGGAGAGTACACCGGAAACTGCCCTTTGGACGTGTCTGAATAGGTAGAGTAAACTGTTTCTCTGATTGGCTGGTGGGGACGAATAGAGAGCCTTGTCCTTCTGGACAGTATAGGGGGGGGTCTAGTGCTGGGGTTAATTAGTGCTTGCTATGAGTTTTAAGCAAGTGCTTGACTGTGAAATTAATGGTTTGAGTGCTAAAGTTGAAGGTTTGTCTAGTTCCAAGGGAAAATTGAAGAGTAGACTTCGTGGAGCCGAGAATAGTTTAACCGGCACTGCCGTGTGCAAAACCGCCCAAATGCGGTTTCTATAGCAGGAAGTGAAAGAGAGAAATTAGCCCCAAATGGCCAATAAACGACTAACTTCTGGGCTGAAACCACTCCTCCAGGGACAGACAGGCTGCTCAAAGCTCCCCCTCTCTCACAGGTGAACAGAGAAACTTCCTTCTATCCAAGTAAGGTATGGACAACACAGAAACTTGTAACACAGCCCTGGATTCAGCAATAACCTGAAAACTGGACTATACTAGTTCAGAAAGGGGGGAAACAAGTATATATTTTTTTTCAGAAAATAGAGCAGATACAATCAAAACAACACTTTAAGTGCACAGAAAAGGCTATCGCACTTTAGTGCGTAGCCTACAACAGTTAAACAGATTATTTAAACACAAAAATGACTTAATTCAGGCAGCAAATCAGTACAATATGTAGCAATAACAAACTTTTTAAATCACAGATTCGCTAAAAAACTGGCGTTTTAGGCGGAATTAGTTAAGACAGCAAGAAAAGCAGAAAAATGATACTTAATCACTCCAAAGTCTCTCTTTTGTCTCTCTGCTGCTGTAGACGCTGCAGAATGCCTGGAAGGCACTTGCTGAGCGGAATACAAGTGCAAAAACTGTGCAAATGCAGTTTTTATATCAGGGAAGTGAAAGAGATAGAAATTAGCCCAAAATGACCAATAAACTACTAACTTCTGGGCTGAAACCACTCCTCCAGGGACAGATAAGCTGCTCAAAGCTCCCCTCTCTCACAGGTGAACAGAGAAACTTCCTTCTCTCCAAGTAAGGTATGGGCAACACAGAAACCTGTAACACAGCTGTAGATTCAGCAATAACCTGAAAACTGGACTACACTAGTTCAGAAAGGTAGGAAACAAGTATATTTTTTGTTTTTCTTTGTTTTTTTTTTTTCAGAAAATAGAGCAGATACAATCAAAACAACACTTTAAATGCACAGAAAAGGCTATCACACTTTAGTGTGTAGCCTACAACAATTAAACAGATTATTTAAACACAAAAATGACAATTCAAGTGCAGGCAGCAAATAAGTACAATATGTAGCAATAACAAACTTTTTAAATCACAGAAACGCTAAAAAACTGGGGGTAGAAAGGCAGAAAAATTATACTTAATCACTCCAAAGTCTCTCTTTTGTCTCTCTGCTGCTGTAGACTCTGCAGAACACCTGGAAGGCACTTGCTGAGCGGAAAACAAGTGCAAAAATTGCGCAAATGCGGTTTTTATAGCAGGAAAGTGAAAGAGATAGGAATTAGCCCAAAATGGTCAATAAAATTCTAATGTCTGGGCTGAAACCACTCCTCCAGGGATTGATAGGCTGCTCAAAGCTCCCCTCGCTCACAGGTGAACAATGAAACTTCCTTCTATCCAAGTAAGGTATGGGCAACACAGAAACTTGTAATGCAGCCCTGGATTCAGCAGTGACCTGAAAACTGGACTATACTAGTTCAGAAAGGTGGAAAACAAGTATATATTATTTTTTTTTTTCAGAAAATAGAGCAGATACAATCAAAACAACACTTTACCCAATTAACCAGTTAAAAAAGCTCAAAACTGAGCCCTGTTCCAGCAGTCTTCAATCAGACAAGTTCTAACTGCAGACTCCTGCCACTAGGGTACAGAGAAACCTTCTCCAAAAAAGACAGCCTGGATCAGTGCACAAGTTATACAAACAAAGCTAGATCCAGCAGACTTGAATCTAGTCTATGCTACAGCAAACAAGGCGTACTGATTTCGTAATGAAACAGTTCAAGTAAGCATGCGCAATAAGCCCAGAAATTCCCAGCTCAGAAGGGCAGAATCTAGCCTCTCCTCCTACAAGAGTGCAGACCACAAACCTTCTTAATGTAAAATAACTGGCCTGAAGCCCAAGTGCTTAACCCAGAACTAATATACTTTTAGAATAACAGACACTAAGCCTTCAATCAGCAGTTCCTAACTTAGAAGGATGTACGCTACCTGTTCTGCCACAAAAATGCAGACCACAAACCTTAATGTAAAACAACTATTTGAAGCCCAAGTGCTTAAACCAAAGGCCTTAGAATAACAGTTACAATTTAATCAGGCTACTAACAAGCAGTAATAAAGGCAGCAGAATAAATTCAATTGAGTACTTTTAAGAAGAGGCAAAAGCAAAATAAGGTAATAAAGTAGGAAGAAACACAAATACAGTAAAGCAGATGAAGTGGATTTTTTTTTGTAGAGGGAGGAAACAGAGCAGATTAAGATACTATAGCAATAACCCACGCCTGGGTGTGGGTAATGCTGATTACCCACGGTTGGCGTGGTTTGGTCCCGAGGTGAAGCCCGAGGACCAAACAAAGCCAACCGTGGGTAACATAGCATTACCCACACCCAGGCGTGGTTATTATTACCATGACATTATTTAAGAAAAGAAACTATTACTTTTCTTAAATAATGGCATAGTATAATGCCTGTTTACTGCCCTTCCGCAGATGTCTGGCATCCGGCAGTTCTGATGTACTGCGCCTGCGCGGTACATCAGAGTTGAGCAAAAGCAACGGAGAAAGCAAGATCTCCGTTGCTTTTTACTGTTCTATGTTAAATGGGTTTAACATAGCGAGACAGCTTTAAAATAAGCAACGGAGATGTCCGCTTTATTTTAAACTGTCTCGCTATATTAAACCCATTTAACATAACGAAACAGAAAGCAACGGAGATCTTGCTTTCTCCGTTGCTTTTTAAAAACCTGTTCGCTATGTTAAATGGGTTTAGCATAGAGACAGCTAAATAAGCAACGGAGATCTCCGCTGCTTATTTTAAAACTGTCTCGCTATGTTAAACCCATTTAACATAGCGCAGACAGTGTTAGTGTTATACTAATGGAAAAAGTCCGACCGGACCTTTTTCCATTAGTATAACTCGATTTACAATGTGCACGCTGGCCAATCAGAGTGCACGTTTTGGGGGGGTCATGGTATAATATAGGGGAATGTCCTTCCCAAGTGCTCTCTCTGTACACAGCAGAGGAGATGGGACTGGTAGGAGTATCTGAAATCAAAATGTGATCTCACTGTTCTCAGATGAGTGAGCAAATGAGATGGGTCCAGGAGGAGTGTGCAAAAACAGATTTACAGCAGGGGCGGGCAGTTCCAAAGCCACCAAGATTAACACCACAACAGGAAACAGGGAGAGGAGGTGGGGAAATAACTGCAGATAGACAGAGACACACAATATTTACTGAATCAAAGACACACAATATTTACTGAATCAAATCTTAAATAAGGGCAGAGAAAAGTATACTTAAATCAGCTTGTGTCCAGTTGATATATGCAGATAAGTCTCAGTAGCCAGCAACTCCAATTAAAAAAACCCACATTGGTCAATATCTATGAATTTTGGCATCACCTTTGCCATTTGTTTAGCCATTATAGACATAAACACTTTATAAGTGATAGTATCTCAGGCTGTATTCTGCACCATTTCCAGCAAGAACTAGCTTCACCATTGAGCACCCCATTCAACCCCAGCCTAAGTACAGGGTTCATTTCAGCAGAGTGGAAAACTACCATTGTCATGCCCTTGCACAAAGGTGGTGCCACTACAGACCCTGGAAACGTTCATCCCATTAGCTTGACAAGAATGATATGTAAAGCCATGGCGCGTATTATTATGGATCTCATAAACAAGGACATAGGCAATTTCCAAGCACTTGATCCGACCCAGTTTAGATTTGTCAAGGACAGATTTTGCCTATTGAACCTAGCTAACTTCTTTGAGATTGTCACCAAGGCCTTGGATGAGGGAAAGTCAGTACATACAGCTTAGCTTGACTTGGCCAGTTTGACACAATTTCCCACTCCGGCATCATCAAAAAACTAACACAAATTGGCGTAAATCCCTATCTCATCTGGTGGGTGGCCAACTAGCTAACTGATAGGACTCACAAGGTCAAAATAGGTGCCACCACCTCCGACAGCAGACCTGCCACTAGTGGTGTTTCCCAGGGATCTGTCCTGGGACCCCTACTGTTTGGCATCTGCTTCTTAGAGGTCCAGGCAAAGACAAAAGGCCTGCGGCTGACCAAGTTTGCAGATGGCTGTAAGTTGGGTGCTGTCACTGACTCCCCAAATGATGTTAACATACTGCAAGAGGGTCTTACAGCAACAAATGACTGGCGACAAAGTCATGGCCTTAAGTTAAACAAAAAACAGTGTTTTTCCTTAAAAATTTTTATTAAAACCCTTTCCCCAATTTGGTGGTGGAGGGGTTTGTGGGTCTATGTGAGACTGGTGGTGAGTTGCAAGTATTACCCTTCTTTTCTTGACTGTCAGTTCATCTTGGGTTGAGAGTGCTTTGCCTCCAGTTTGGCTGTATAATTGCATCTCTCGCATATATTACTGTTTGGTGGTAGGAGGAGAGGGTTTTCTGTGTACATGAGGCAGTTGTAACATTGCCTCAAAATGCCCATATTCACCAGTTAGACTGGAGAGTACACCGGAAACTGCCCTTTGGACGTGCCTGAATAGGTAGAGTAAACTGTTTCTCTGATTGGCTGGTGGGGACGAATAGAGAGCCTTGTCCTTCTGGACAGTATAGGGGGGGGTCTAGTGCTGGGGTTAATTAGTGCTTGCTATGAGTTTTAAGCAAGTGCTTGACTGTGAAATTAATGGTTTGAGTGCTAAAGTTGAAGGTTTGTCTAGTTCCAAGGGAAAATTGAAGAGTAGACTTCGTGGAGCCGAGAATAGTTTAACCGGCACTGCCCAGTGTGCAAAACCGCCCAAATGCGGTTTCTATAGCAGGGAAGTGAAAGAGAGAGAAATTAGCCCCAAATGGCCAATAAACGACTAACTTCTGGGCTGAAACCACTCCTCCAGGGACAGACAGGCTGCTCAAAGCTCCCCCTCTCTCACAGGTGAACAGAGAAACTTCCTTCTATCCAAGTAAGGTATGGACAACACAGAAACTTGTAACACAGCCCTGGATTCAGCAATAACCTGAAAACTGGACTATACTAGTTCAGAAAGGGGGGAAACAAGTATATATTTTTTTTCAGAAAATAGAGCAGATACAATCAAAACAACACTTTAAGTGCACAGAAAAGGCTATCGCACTTTAGTGCGTAGCCTACAACAGTTAAACAGATTATTTAAACACAAAAATGACTTAATTCAGGCAGCAAATCAGTACAATATGTAGCAATAACAAACTTTTTAAATCACAGATTCGCTAAAAAACTGGCGTTTTAGGCGGAATTAGTTAAGACAGCAAGAAAAGCAGAAAAATGATACTTAATCACTCCAAAGTCTCTCTTTTGTCTCTCTGCTGCTGTAGACGCTGCAGAATGCCTGGAAGGCACTTGCTGAGCGGAATATAAGTGCAAAAACTGTGCAAATGCAGTTTTTATATCAGGGAAGTGAAAGAGATAGAAATTAGCCCAAAATGACCAATAAACTACTAACTTCTGGGCTGAAACCACTCCTCCAGGGACAGATAAGCTGCTCAAAGCTCCCCTCTCTCACAGGTGAACAGAGAAACTTCCTTCTCTCCAAGTAAGGTATGGGCAACACAGAAACCTGTAACACAGCTGTAGATTCAGCAATAACCTGAAAACTGGACTACACTAGTTCAGAAAGGTAGGAAACAAGTATATTTTTTGTTTTTCTTTGTTTTTTTTTTTTTCAGAAAATAGAGCAGATACAATCAAAACAACACTTTAAATGCACAGAAAAGGCTATCACACTTTAGTGTGTAGCCTACAACAATTAAACAGATTATTTAAACACAAAAATGACAATTCAAGTGCAGGCAGCAAATAAGTACAATATGTAGCAATAACAAACTTTTTAAATCACAGAAACGCTAAAAAACTGGGGGTAGAAAAGCAGAAAAATTATACTTAATCACTCCAAAGTCTCTCTTTTGTCTCTCTGCTGCTGTAGACTCTGCAGAACACCTGGAAGGCACTTGCTGAGCGGAAAACAAGTGCAAAAATTGCGCAAATGCGGTTTTTATAGCAGGAAAGTGAAAGAGATAGGAATTAGCCCAAAATGGTCAATAAAATTCTAATGTCTGGGCTGAAACCACTCCTCCAGGGATTGATAGGCTGCTCAAAGCTCCCCTCGCTCACAGGTGAACAATGAAACTTCCTTCTATCCAAGTAAGGTATGGGCAACACAGAAACTTGTAATGCAGCCCTGGATTCAGCAGTGACCTGAAAACTGGACTATACTAGTTCAGAAAGGTGGGAAACAAGTATATATTTTTTTTTCAGAAAATAGAGCAGATACAATCAAAACAACACTTTACCCAATTAACCAGTTAAAATGCTCAAAACTGAGCCCTGTTCCAGCAGTCTTCAATCAGACAAGTTCTAACTGCAGACTCCTGTCACTAGAGTACAGAGAAACCTTCTCCAAAAAAGACAGCCTGGATCAGTGCACAAGTTATACAAACAAAGCTAGATCCAGCAGACTTGAATCTAGTCTATGCTACAGCAAACAAGGCGTACTGATTTCGTAATGAAACAGTTCAAGTAAGCATGCTAATAAGCCCAGAAATTCCCAGCTCAGAAGGGCAGAATCTAGCCTCTCCTCCTACAAGAGTGCAGACCACAAACCTTCTTAATGTAAAATAACTGGCCTGAAGCCCAAGTGCTTAACCCAGAACTAATATACTTTTAGAATAACAGACACTAAGCCTTCAATCAGCAGTTCCTAACTTAGAAGGATGTACGCTACCTGTTCTGCCACAAAAATGCAGACCACAAACCTTAATGTAAAACAACTATTTGAAGCCCAAGTGCTTAAACCAAAGGCCTTAGAATAACAGTTACAATTTAATCAGGCTACTAACAAGCAGTAATAAAGGCAGCAGAATAAATTCAATTGAGTACTTTTAAGAAGAGGCAAAAGCAAAATAAGGTAATAAAGTAGGAAGAAACACAAATACAGTAAAGCAGATGAAGTGGATTTTTTTTTGTAGAGGGAGGAAACAGAGCAGATTAAGATACTATAGCAATAACCCACGCCTGGGTGTGGGTAATGCTGGATTTACCCATGGTTGGCGTGGTTTGGTCCCGAGGGTGAAGCCCGAGGGACCAAACAAAGCCAACCGATGGTAACATAGCATTACCCACACCAGGCGTTATTGCTATTAATTATGACATTATTTAAGAAAAGAAACTATTACTTTTCTTAAATAATGGCATAGTATAATGCCTGTTTACTGCCCTTCCAGATGTCTGGCATCGCGGCAGTTCTGATGTACTGCGCCTGCTAGTACATCAGAGCTGTGGGCAAAAGCAACGGAGAAAGCAAGATCTCCGTTGCTTTTTTTTTACCCATTCTTTAAGTTCCTCTTTTTAATGGGTAGGCAAGGAAATACCATTGTCTCATCTTTACTTCATTACCCTGTATTTTCATCTTGGTAATTATTGGCACATTCTCTGAAATGGTTATTGGATGTGTGTCAAAGTTCTCAGTTAAATGCACATGTTCCTGTGAAATATAATTTCTGTCTAGCCTAGCCAATCTGTTGTACCTTGGTAAATATGTGAATTCTCTCGGAGTTCTTACTACTAAATACACACCTTTCATACAAATATTTTCATAATTTTTAATCTACCCTCTTTTGTTATATTTATCTTTCTAGGCCCACCCAGATACATACTCATTGTTTCAAATCTAATTCCAGTACCTAACTATAAGTAGCAGTCCCTGCTAAAAGCTGATTATTTTTCCCAAATTTTTTAAGATCGATAAAAGCAGTTTTAGGTGGAATATAATACGTCAGCATAATCCTCATCCCTTGCCAGTAACCCCTTACTACCACAAATCTACCATTATCTTTTTCTCCTTTTCTTTCACTACTGGAGCACTTCTAGCAATTAATATACGTACTCCTCTTTTCCTTTGTCCCTGATATTCTGCAGAATATCCATCTAGAAATCCTTTCTTTATAAATTTTACATACTCGGTTTCCAAATGTGTCTCCTGTAGCACTGTTATTTGTACTCTGAATTTCTTTATATAATTACATATTCTTTCCATTTTGTCTAAACCTGTGAGACCATTCACATTCAAAGATAATATGGAAAGTGTTGCCATTATGATAAGAAGTCATTATTCTCACATATGGCATCTTTTTACATGTCTAATTTCCAGCTTTTATGATAAATGATGCCATTTATACAGTTTTTGTTATTATCAACACTGGAACCTATGTCACATTTTACAAGACATTTTGTTTTAATAAATATCCCAAAAAAACCCACTGAAAATCCCCATAACCGGTTAACTTAATATAAACATACATAACTGTATACATCTATAAGTGATCAAATTTAACTCTCCTAATAGGAAAATCTCTGCCAGTTAGACAGCTGCAACTGAGGTTATCCATGCTAAGATGCATATTATTGCCTGTTCCTCTACTTATACTAATTGGTTTAGATTTTTTTTTATCTTTATTCTCACCACATATGTGAAATTTACTTGCATGGTTTCAGAAATCATTAACCTTTAGTCTTGAAGAAACCAGTATTCTGTCTTTTACTTCCCTATTATCATCCTGTCTCCACGGAAATGCGAGACAAAAAAGAAAAACGTAGTCATCTGCTGCAGCCTGAAAGACAAAATGAAAACTTTTCCTTTAGAAATAAATGTTTCACTACATTTGGTGTTCTCATGTTTACTTGTTTTCACACAGAATTTGGTATTAGATTACACCAAGGGTCTTAATCCATCCATTAGCCTGTGCAAAAGTAAGATAAAACATATCAGCTCTATAAATATTATGATCTGTGAAATTTTACACCCCATTCCCCACCTCAACAACCCAAGCCTGCAGCCTGTTAACTTAAATATGCTTTTGTCTAGCTTTTCTTCTCTTTCTGCACTATAAAGCCAGCCTATATTTCTTAACACCAAAAAAGAAAGATGAGAAGAAGATGCATCTGTTTACTTCAGTAAGTTTATCGCATATAAGAACAACTAAAAATACTTTACTATAAAATATGCAATTTATATTGTGAAAAGTTTGATAGAAATACTGTTAAGAACTGAAATTGTTTTACTCACAGTTACATTTTTCCTCCTTCTTTCCCTCGGAGTCCTTTGACTACCAACACTCCAAATTTAAAAAAAAATATTAAAAACTCACTTATCTAATTTGTGGATCTGCTTCTGTACCAACCCTGGTTAGTTATAAACTTACTACCAACAGTTATAGAAACAAAAAAATTAAATAAGCAATGTTTGTCAAGTGTTTTCTATGTTCAAGTTCTTTGCTAAATTCTTTATCTTTTCTAGTCTGACTTAATCAATAATATAAGGGAATGCTAAGGAAAAATGATTAAACTGTTTTTAGTTGCTTAAATTTTATTTGTATTCTCTGTATCATGTAAAACTGTATATATGTAATAATTTTCCTATTACTGTAAAATGTGTAGCTTCTCTTTCCAGGCCTCCACTGGAAAAGGACTTATTGTCCAGTTGGACTTTCTCATTAAACAAATATAAAATAAAATAAAAATAAAAACATGAAGTGAGGTACAATAGTTTTCAGGTCCCCAAAAGTTTAACAAAGTCAACAAAAGTCCACTCTTTCTATTTATGCTTATACAGCTATATTAAAAATATGAAATTGATGCTTTGTAGTCTCACATTTACTCACTAATTTTCATGTTGCTGTTCTTCATTCTCATCTCCCGAATTCAGTTTCCTGTTCAATTCCAAGGTACTCCCAATTCTTCTGGTCAATACTTGTACTTTTCTCTGTCTCTCAAGTATTTTCTTTTGGAACAATGGAAAAGGTTTCACTGGCAGTCTTCTCCATGTGCTTTATTGTCAGAAGAAAAAGAAGCAGAGTCCCCTTCTACTTGATAGCTCATATTTTGCTGGACACACTTTTGCACTTCCTCCTTAGCCTGTTCTGCATCAAAACATTACTTTGATACTCCAAGAAAATAAATTTTCAGAAGACAGATGGATACAGCAGCTTGACTCTCGCACCTGCTTCTTGACATTCCATGGTTAATGGAATAAATTTGTGTCTCTCTCTCTTTTTTTATCTTTATTCCCTCTCCATATGTGAAAACAACTTACATGGTTTCCGAAATCATTAACTTTTAGCTTTGAAGAAACCAGTATTCTGCCTTTTAGTTCCCTATTATCATCTTGTCTCCATGCAACTGAGAGAAAAATTAAAAATGTAGTTCTCTGTTGCACCCTGAAAGATAACATAAAACATTTACTGATAAAGGAAAACTTTTCATTACATCTGGTGTTCTCATATTTACTTGTTTCCACACAGAATTTGCAAAAGTAAGAGAAAACCTGCTCTCTATATATTATGATCTGTGAACTTTTACACCCCAATCCCCACTACAACACAATATTACAGCCTGTTAACTTAAACATGTTTTTGTCTAGCTTTTCTTCTCTTTTCGTACTGTAAAGCCGACATTTCTTAGTACTAACAAAAAACAAACAAAAAAGCATATGTTTACTTTAGTAACTTTATCACAAACAAAAACTAAAAATACTTCACTACAAAATATGCAATTTATATTGTGAAATGTTTGAAAGAAATACTAAGAACCGAAATTGTTCTACTTACAGTTAATTTTTTCCAGCATCTTCCCCTCTGAGTCCTTCAAAACACTAACAACATGAAGTGAGGCACAATGCTTTTCAGTTCCACACAATTTAACAAAATCAACAAACGTCCACTCTGAATACTTATGCCTATAGAGCTGTATTAAAAATATGTAATTGATGTTTTGGAGTCTCACATTTATTCACTAATTTCCACGGCAGTTTCTCTGCGTGCTTTATCAAAAAATTACTTAGACCCTTCAAGAAAAAAAAAAGCTCAGAGCTTCCTTGTGCCTGTGGGTACAATATTTAGATTGCTTCTAAAACCACCTGAAAATACAAAGCTGATGTAAGTATATTTTTTGCACTTGCTCTGTTTCAGTGATATTTAATAATTCTGTGTTGCATTTATTTATTTGGTTGAATGTATCACTGTTTTCAGCCTGCATTGTTAAAGAAACTCATCTGCTTGTTACTGTACTGCTCTTAGGTTGCTATTTTAACAGTATTCTGTAAAAGCTGTTGAGTTTGCCACAATAGTTCTAAGTTTTGCAAAGTTTTTGTGTGTTGTGAACATTTATCAGGGTTAGTGGACTAATTTCCAAGGATTCTTGATATTGCAGGAAGCCTTACTTCTGTTCTGATATCTGTCTCCATTTTATTTTTCACCCATTTGCCCAACAGTTTGCTATTAAAACTTGGAAACTGCATTGGTTGACTGGCATATGGTTGATTTGCAGTCAGCAGGTGGGCAAAATGTCGAACCCAAATCGACTGATTACACTACACCGAACGGGTAGTGTCAGTCGAGCATCCGAGTTCGAAATTGTGCAGGGGGATTGCAGTCCAGTGAGGAAAAGGGAATTAGCCCATCTCCTCACTGAAATGCGATCTTTGAGTTGGTATATTTAATGTGCAGGGGTTGTGGGGGGCACAGCCCCCTGCAAAACTGTAGAATTAACGTAATGTTGACTGTAAAGTCTAACAGTACGTTAATGTTCATAGCAGGAGGTGTGTGACCATGATGTCACCTCCTGCTATGTCGAATACATTGAACCATGGTTGTCGATGTTCATAGGTAGGTACTAGGCTATCGGCCCTAGGACCTATACAATTCCAGCCAAAAAGGTACCCTGGCTTTTGCCACCCAAGAAAATTATTTTCCTGTGCCACTGTCGAGCAGAGCCACAGAATTGATCCCCGGGGTGAATTTCCTATTTCCCATCCAACCATCAAGATTTTTCTTGAAAAGTACTAATGAGGAGCTTTGTTTGATACAGATAGTTTATTCCAGGGTATGGGAAGTCTCTTGGACAGGAATCTATCCCTCCGGAATGTTCTGTTTATTGTGGTGACAAGGTTTAGTTCCCTAGAGCGTGTAGCTCGGAGGGATTGGGACCTCTTTAAGTGGAGCATGTCCAACAGCTCTGGGTTTGACATAGCTTTGTATGTTAGGCAGAGATCACCTCTGAGTAGGTGATATGCAACGGAGTAAAACTGGAGTTTTTTTCATACGGTCTGCATAGGGCATCTGTTTGAGGCCTGTAATCCTCTTTGTGAGGTATTTCTGTGGCCTTTACAGTTGTTGTAGATATCTTGTGAGGTACATACCAAAAGGGGCTTTGTACTCTATAACGGGTCTAATGAGTGATGAGTAGAGTGGAACAATTACCTCTCTTTTTCTGGATGAGAAACCTTTTGTGATGAGGTGTGCCACGTAGAAGGATTTCCTGACTACTGTGGTGATGTGATTATCAAAGGAGAGACTACTGTCCACCTGTGTCCCAAGGTCTCTTATCACACTTTCGGTGTTAAGTATACTACCGCCTATGTTGTAGTTCATGGGTACAGAGTTTTTACCAAAGGGGATGACAATGCACTTTTTGGCATTGAGCTTGAGGCCATGGCTTTGACACCAGGCATCTGTCTCAGTGAGGCCCTTTTGTAGGATGTCCACATCGTTAGGAGTTTCGATTATGGCTCTTAGTTTGCAGTCACCTGTGGACTTCATTAGCCAAAGACCTTCTGTGTTAGCCTGTACTTCAGAGAAGTAGATACCAAACGGGAAAGGACCCAGGACTGAACCCCGTAGTACTCGACTTGTCTGGTCTGAAGTCGGATTTGGAGTCTGCTACTTTCACAGTGTGGGTTCTGTCAGTGAGCCAGTTGGCAACCCATCTTATGACATAGGGATTTATACCTAGTTTAGTGAGTTTATCTATAATTCCAGAGTAAGGGATGGTGTTGAAAGCCTTGACAAGATCTAGATAGGCTGTGTGAACCACCTTACCCTCATCTACGGCTTTGGTGACTGCTTCAAAGAAGTCTATATCAGGTTTAGGAGACATGATCTGCCTTTTACAAACCCGAACTGGGTGGGGTCCAGAGCCTGGAGATTACCAATGTCTCTGTTTATAAGTTCCATGATGATATGTTCCATGGCCTTGCAAACCAGGCTCATCAGGCTAATGGGGCAGTAGTTCCCGGGGTCCGTGGTGGCTGCCCCCTTGTGGAGTGGGATAACCGTTGCTGTGCGCCATTCTGCGGGCACAAAGCCTGAGGTGAGCCTATGATTAAACATGGTACTTAGGTGGGGTGCCAGTTTGTTCTGTAGTTCATGTAGAACGCAGCCTGGGATGTTGTCTGGTCTCATGGATGCTGTGTTCTTGGCTTTGGAGAGTGTGGTTTTTACCTGTGCAGCCGTGACTACAGGAACTTTGCATTCTTGCGGTATAGAGATGGGCTCTTTAGGGGGTGAGAGGGGGGTAAAGTTAGCAATGAACCTATCTGCCAGGATGTTGGCAATATCAGTTGGGTCTGTATATTTAGTGCCATTCTGCTGTAACTCAGAGCAGATCTGAGTGTTGCCATTGAGATTCTTGACATAGCTATAGAATGCTTTGTGGTTGTCTTTAGAATAAGTGGCAATTTTGTTTTCATAACTAGCTTTGGAGGATTTTATCAGGGATCGCAGCTTCTTACTTAGGCTGACCATGGAGCTCCTCCACTCATGGGATTTTACTCTCTTTTACAACAGTTTCTTCCTTTTGTTGTACAGTTTGTTTATGGCAGGGAACCACCAGATTGGCTTCCTTTTTTTGGAGGATAACGTTTTGGTTCTGTTTGGGATAGCATGATCCATGCAATCATGTAAGTGCTTATAACGTGCAATTGTGTACGATTCAGTAGTCATAACTGTATTGTCCATCTGCATGGGTGTCATGAAGTTCACCACTTCTGTCTTAAGAAGTATGAAGTTGGCTTTGGAGAAATCTTTTACCATGGTTTCCTTAATGGGGGGTGGGGGCAGGATGTGGATATCTAGGGTAATTAGCTTATGGTCAGATCGGACCAATGAGGCTTTGACTTCAGGTATGGAACACTGGTCACTCATGTTGGTAATGACTAGGTCTAGGATATTGTTGCCCCTGGTGGGGGTGTGGATAAGTTGATCCAGGGCACTGGAGTTTATGAATTCCAGAAAGCGTTGAGCGAAGGAGTTGGTACATGAGTACTTTTCCCAGTTAATGGTGGGGTAGTTGAAATCGACCATTATTAGGGTGTTAGGTTGAACCCAAATATTTTCCAGTACATTAAGAAAGAAAAGAGGAGTGGGAATCTTGGGGCATGGTGGGGGATCTATAGCAAGCTACAATTTGGATTGCAGTTTCACCCATGTAATCATTTTCGGACTGGTTTACTTTTCAGCATACAGAATTCCACATTTGAAGTTGACATTTTAAACGGTCGACCGATGCAGTTTCGACATGCCAATAGTAAACCTTACCCAACTGTTTTTGTATTCTTAAAACTTGGTGGCTTTTAAGTTGCCCACCTCTACTACAAATTTGACAGTGGATACTCCTTCCAGTCCTATCGTATCAGCTCATTCTACTGAGTACAGTGAGATCATTTGGGAAGGCCTGCCCCTTTAGTTTCTGAACCTTGAATTATCTTCTGTTTCTTCCCTTACTACTTAAAAAATACACTTTATTCAGCTGCTTTTTTTTGTATTTGTGTCTCTTCCTACTTTTTGCTGCTTGTTCTTAAAAGTGTTCAATTGCATTTATTCTGCTGCATTTAAAACTGCTTGTTAGTAGCACTCACTGGAGGTTCTCCTCGCACTGAAAGATACTGATGCCTGTGCGATCGTGGAAATTTGGTGCAGGGCTGCAGAGCACCCCTGCCTTACCAGGCTATACCTCACCCCACACATTCTGACCCCAAAACGAGGTTGGGAAGACTCAGAGTGGTGGAGTCTTTATTTCATTAAGGACAGGCACACCTCCAGACTGATTTGCCAGCATGACGCACTGGAATTACTCCAGGTACAACTGACAGCTGGCAAGACACCCATCCAAGTTATAGCCAGCTATAGATCTCCCCTTCCATGACTCAGGATACCCACTCCTCCTACCTGGACCTACTTGACTCCATCAAGGTACCCCTAACACCCTGATACTTGGTGACTTCAACTACTCCACCATAGACTGGGTGAACTATTCCTGTACTAATAAACTCACCCAATGATTCCTTGACTTCATTAATTCTAATGCACTAGACCAGCTTGTCTCATCCCCCACAAGGGGAGATAACGTTCTGGACTTGGTTCTCACCAACAAGGGTGACCGCTGCACCACTCCCATAGTATTTTCTTCCCTGGTGAGATCAGATCATCAGTCTGTCTCATTCAAAGTCTCCATCCAACCCAACACCCCCAGCCATAACCAGGCTAAAAAAAGTCTCAAAAGCTGACTACAACCTCCTAAGGGAGGGTATCAGTAGCTTCACACCATTGCCCCCTCAGAGGATGCAGACAACTATGCTGAACAGGACTCTATTGCATTATACAAGCACCTGTACAACTGCATAGACTCAGCCATACCTAACAGAACTAAAACCTGCTCCTCAAGGAAACACAAACCTGTCTGGTGGACATCCTCTATCAACAGACTTTGCAACAAAAGGAAGAAACTGTTGTCCAAGGGTAAAAAGGAACCAATTCCAAACTGGAAAAACTCCCTCCTCAGCCTCAAAAATTACATCACTAGTGAAAACCTCCAAAGACAATTATAAATTGAAATTAGCCTCCGAAACAAAGAAAAACCACAAAACCTTCTTCAGTTATGTCAGGAACCTCCATGGAAAAGTCCAGGTTTGTGCCAAATTAGTACTTAATGGTACCACTTACACTGATCCAGTTGATTTAGCCAACCTCCTAGCAGATAGGCTCAGCGCAAACTTCACCCCCTATCCCCCCCAAAGGCCCATCTGACATCCCAGACACTTGTCCTGCACCTCACATCTCCATAGATCAAGTGTTAAAGGCCCTATCCTGGGCAAAGAGCACAGCTTTCATGGGACCTGATAGTATCCCAGGTTGTATTATTCTGCACCATCTCCAGCAAAAAAAATTAAAAAAAAGTGTTTACTTTATTCAGCTGCTCTTACTGTAACTGTCTTCTACCTTCTTTATTACCTTAATTTGCTGTTCTGTGTGCTCTTAAGTGTTCAAGCGCTCTTATTCTGCACTTATTACTGCTTGTTAGTAGCCTGATTAAATTTGTCTGCTATTCTGTGCGTCTTAGTTTTGGTTTTAGCACTTGTGCTTCAGGCCAGTTATTTTACATTTAGGGTTTTTGTGGACAAACCCTGCTCTTCCTAAGTCCACCAAGTATTCAGAGCATTGCATTTCTGTGAATTTGTACAGACCTGATATAGCAGATAGCTAAATTCTCCTGTCTGTGAGCAGAGTTGGAATCTTTTCCCATCTTACATTCCAAACTAAGTACACTTTGCAACTCATTTTGCACTGTGTTGTATTTATACATTTGCTTTATTAATTATATATTTGCTGTATTGTTTCTGTCTTTTTTTTTTGTCTGCACTTTTTTTCCCAGGGTAGCTCAGAAGCTAGTTTTAGGTGGGGGTTGTTGAGCCAGCCCATCTTAACTGTTTGTCATTGCCTGAGGTGTATTTTCTGTGTTGTACTTCCATTGCTAGAATCTCCTTGTGTTCTGACTGAGTCTGTTTCTCAAACAATCTGGAAATATAGAGCTGATAAGTATATTTTTTGGCACTTTTCAACTGTTCAGTGTTCTGCACTGTCTTTATTTTTGCTTGATTGAACTGTTTATATATCTGCTGGCATTGTTTTTGATACTCTAAGTGCCTCCATTTTGATTTTCTCATAATTTACTGCTTTCTGCACTTGTTTTAGTCATCTTTTAATTTAACTGCTTTTATTTAAACTGTGCTTGCTTTAATACTGCTACACACTCAAGTACTGCATTTGAATTGTTTTTACTGCTGTTTAGCTGCTTTTCTGGGAAAAAAAAGTTCTAAGCTTGTTTCCCACCTTTCCTGTACCTGATCTAGTCCAGATACAGATTTTCTGTATCCAGGACTGTTTGTAAGCTTCTAAGCCCCCCCCCAAGCCTTTCTGTGTTGGAGGCAAGCATTCTAGCTTATCAGTGGGAGTGGTAGGCACTAGGTAGTCTATCTACCACAAGAGAAGTGTTTTCTGGCCCAGAAATTGTAGTTTATTGGCTGTTTGGGCAGTTTTTCCATCCCTTTCAACTTTCTGGTTTTAAAAGCCCACATTTGCATGGGTTTGCACTTGTTTAAGTTCTGCGGATCCAGTTTTGGTGTACTGCAGACTGCAAGAGCATCAGAGAGGGGAAAGAGATACTCCAAGTGCCTCCATTTTGATTTTCTCCTAATTAACTGCTTTCTGCACTTGTTTTTAGTCATTTTTTTAATTTAATTGCATTTATTTAAACTGTATTTGCTTTAATATTGCTACACACTCAAATGTGCTAGCTTGGACTGCATTTGAATTGTTTTATTGCTGTTTTAGCTGCTTTTCTGTTAAAAAAAAATTCTAAGCTTATTTCTTGCCTTTCCTCTAACTCATCTAGTCCAGATACAGATCTGCTGTATCCAGGACTGTTTATAAATTTCTGAGCCCCCCAAACCTTTTTGTATTGGAGGGAAGCTTTCTAGCTTATCAGTGGGAGTGTTAAGCACTAGGTAGCCTATCTTCACGGAAATACCTCCAGTACGTAGTAGTTATGACCAACCCTCCTGGCTTGGTTAAAGGGCAGTTCCCTGTGCTTTCTCAGTTGCTGAGCTTCCCAAACCTTTCTGTATTGGAGGGAAGCCTCCTAGCTTATCATTGGGAGTGTAAGCACTAGGTAGCCTATCTTCCACAAGAGGAGTGGTGTCTGGCTCAGATATTGTAGTTTATTAGCCGTTTGGGCAGTTTTTCCATCCCTTTCAACTTTCTGGTTTAAAAGCCTGCATTTGCGCTTGTTTCCCACCTTTCCTGTAACTAGCCTCGTCCAGATACAGATTTGCTGTATCCAGGACTATTTGTAAGCTTCTGAGCCCCCCAATACTTTCTGTGTTGCAGGGAAGCCTTCTAGCTTATCAGTGAGAGTGGTAAGCACTAGGTAGCCTATTTACCACAACAGGAGTAGTTTCTAGCCTAGAAATTGTACCGGAACAAGTCACTCGTGTGGAACAACTCTATAAACCAAACTGCAAAATCCTCACGAGCAAATTCACCCAAGTTGTGATCAGCAAAATAAATCCACCGGAAAATAAAACCAAGATAAATTTAATTGTGCAGAAAATGTTAAGCGCTTTCACTAGGCAATGCTAGCTTCATCAGAACAAATTACAAAATGAACATTCTCCATTTTAAAAAAGAATTGGCGCCAAACAAACTTGGCTACTCTTAAAGCTATATACTATAAAATAGTAGCGAGATCTACTTTATATAAAATAGTACATTAATTTATAATCATGTTACAAATGAGAAACATTAAAATAGAATAGACTGTAGACAATCAAAAAGGAATTGATAAATGGCATATTAATACTGTATATCTTCTGTTAACTATTTAACATTAATAAAGGTTTAACTGTAATATAATCATTTAATCCAGGTGAACTGGTAGCATCAGTCAATATTTGCCAGAACAATTCTCTGTAGGCTAAATAATTTTTTATATTCCCACCTCTGGGGTCACTTTTGATTAGCTCTATAATAGTGAAACTAAATTTATGTTCACCACCCTTTTGTATAGTGTGTCTGGCTAATGCATTTTTCATGTCCTTCTTTCTTATACAGTATAAATGTGAATATATACGTTGTCTTAACTTTCTCTCGGTCTTCCCAATGTAAAATGATGGGCAGACCGAGCAGGTGGCTACATATACCAGCATATTGGAATTACAGCTACCTCTAGGGGGATAGATAGTAGTTTTGTTCCTATTTCCCAAAATTACTACATTACTTACGTTGATGTTGGAACACTGCTTACAGCTCCCACATTTGTATGTATGTGCCTGTGTAGTCAACTTCTTATTTGAACCCTGCTCTAAATGTTTTTTGATGTTCTTCCCCATTTTATGGACAAATCTAGGTGCTGTTCCTAATTTTTCAGCTATGTCCATATCATTTATTAAAAACCGGCAGGTTTTTATAATAATGTTTTTAATAATATAACTAAAAGGACTGAATTCCAGTGTACACACTCTATTGTAATTATTGAAAATTACATTGTTGTCTACTTTACATAATAAATTATTTGAACTTTCCACTTCTGTCAGTCCATTGTTTGTACCTAGTAGGGTAGATATTTTATTCCCCATTGACTGGTAACATATTCAGATATTTCATTCATAAGTTCCAGCTCATATCCCTATCCAAAAATAGGGAAATAATAAACTTAATCTCTTTAATCATGTCTGTGTACTTGGAACACATTCTTACAGCTCTTATGCATTGGCCCTTAAAAATGTTCGTTTTTATATTTCTGGGATGAAAACTATTATAGTCCACATAGGAATTTGTGAACGTGTCCTTCCTATAGATTGTAGATTTTAAACAACCCTCGTCAACAGAGACTAATGTATCTAGATATGGTACCCCATCATCTTGTACTATGGATGTAAATTTAAGGTATTCACTACTAGAGTTAATATACTCTATAAATTCCAAATATTTAATGTGTTCACCATTCCATAATATATAGATATCATCAAGGTATCTAGAATAGTACACAATGGAATCCATATATGTACTATCAAATATGAATTGATCTTCCCAATCAAGCATAACCAGGTTCGCAAAGATGGGAGCACAAGCTGCTCCCATCGCTACGCCCCTGGTTTGCTTGAAAATCTCACCATCATGATAAATGAAATTGTTGTCTAATACTATACTCATAAGATCGGAAATGAGTGAAATTTTGTCCCATGTAAATTTCGTATATTTTTTCATACTATTAGTAAATGCAACTAACCCTTCTTCTTTAGGAATGGAGCTGAACAGATCAATGACATCGATAGTACCAAAAAGAATCCCTTTATGGTATTTGTGAACCGGGTAATTTTTTAAAAATTCCCAGGAATCCTTCACCAAATGTTTGATGTCTTCATATATAGGTTTTAATATAGTATCAATAACCACTCCTATAGGAAAAGTCTTAGACTTGCTCCCTGATATAATCGGACGAAACGGGGGTTGTGATACATCTTTGTGTACCTTGGGTATCCCTATAATCGTGGCTAAGATGGGGTAATCAACTACCATGAATCTGTACATTTCTTCAGTAATCCTGCACTCCAAAAAATATTCCTCAAGGTACATGTCAATACGCCTATATGCTATATTCACTTCATTAAGGGAGATGGGGGAATAATTGCCTGACTCATGCAATATGTTGTGAATGATAGCACTATATGCTAAGGTGTCAAAGATGACAATGCCCCCTCCCTTATCCGGTTTCATAATACGTATACTAGTATCAGTTTGCAGCTCACATAATGTTCCTTGTTCTGCTTTGGTCAGATTGCATCTAGTTTTACATTTGTTTATCTGTTGATATGTTTGATATATTTCCCTGGTGACATGTTCATCAAATGTTTGGACTTTGGGGTTACAAATAGGCATGTAACTACTTTTTTTCTTTAATTTAATTAAATTGCCTTTGTTGTTATTTGAATTGGTATTGTTATTATTCCCAAACATTAAAGCTAAATTTAATTTTCTAACATACTTCTTAAATTCCAAAATGTTGTCTACCAACCTAAATTTTGGAGTCGGAATGAAGTTGAACCCTTTAGATAAAAGACTAAAGTGAGCTATCTCCAACTTAACACTGCTGTAATTGTATATTTTAAAACTTTTATACTCACTAACAGTCCCATCAGTGATAATATGTTCTTTATCTATAACATGTTCAGTGATGTTATTAACCTGCTTGTCAACCATTGTTTCTTTACTCAATGTGTCAAGTCTATTTTTTCTTATGGGTTCATTTCCTAATACTGTAGCTGCTGTGTGGGTAAGACCTGTGTGGTCGAAGGTGTTAACTAATATTTCTTTCTCCATTTTCTTACCTTTTTCCACTTCCCTTGGGTGCCTCCCCTTGGAGAGTGAAAAAACTGTTCATCAGTGTAATCTAATGGAGTCCCTGTAGCTTGGTCATTATTTTTGTGTATATTACCATCACTATCAAGCTTGTTGTAGTCCCATTTATAACATATATTTCTCTTGTATTGTTCCTTGTCCCTATTCACTTTCTTCTGCTTGCGTGTATATGCACTACTTGCTCTATTATCCGCAGTAGTAAATTGTTTATAAAATAATGATTCCCATTGGGAAAAAGCTAAGTCCTGTGTAATTAGGTTGTTAAGCTTTTCAACCTCTGTCATTAATTTACATAGCTTCACATCATTATGCTTTATTAATAACTTCATAAATTGGAAACCAAAATTGTCAAATAATGCGTTAAATTCCGTTTCCACTTCAACATTAACATTAATACCCAGAGGGAACTTGTAGAATCTCAAACCCATAGGGACAATGTTGATTGACAAACAGTGGTTCAAATAAGCATTATCTAATTTCACTGCGTTGATGTTATTAAGTTTCTTCCCAAACAGAAAGATTAAATCCTTTAAAGTGTTCTTATTACCTAGGTTAGAAACAGAATTGCACACATTGTAACTACTATCAAATTTACACTCTTGTCCCAAAAAGTTCTGTAAATTGTGCCGTTCAGTACTGGACTTCACTTTAGAACCAGTTTCATTTCCCTGAACATTGTCTCTAGATGCATGTGCATATGTCCGTGCTACATATGTTTGTTTGGGTCTGGTCCCAACCCGTTTAGCTTCCTCCATTAAATTACCGAATGAAAAGTCGAAAGTAAAGTCAGAGACCCCTGTCTTATTATTGTCGTTGTTGTGAATATTGCACGGCAAATCTATAGAATTGCTGGGTAACAGTCTCAATCCTTGGCCGTTTGGAATGCCAGGTGACGAAGTATTCGGTAAATCAATGTTTAATAAAGAATCAGTACCTTTAGTTGGCGTTCTGTTTTTAGTCAAAACAGTGTTGGAAAAAACGCCATTGCTGACTCCTGTAGACGGAGCGAGTTGTTTGTCCGTAAGTCCGGGGATCTTGCTGAAGAGATCAAGGATTTTTGAAACCTCACCGCGTAATGCCGTAACTTCAGCCCTCAGGCTAGTTAGCTCATTACTATGAGCTGGCGAGGTACCTCCAATAGAACTACGGGATGAATCCATGAAGACAACACCGGAACAAGTCACTCGTGTGGAACAACTCTATAAACCAAACTGCAAAATCCTCACGAGCAAATTCACCCAAGTTGTGATCAGCAAAATAAATCCACCGGAAAATAAAACCAAGATAAATTTAATTGTGCAGAAAATGTTAAGCGCTTTCACTAGGCAATGCTAGCTTCATCAGAACAAATTACAAAATGAACATTCTCCATTTTAAAAAAGAATTGGCGCCAAACAAACTTGGCTACTCTTAAAGCTATATACTATAAAATAGTAGCGAGATCTACTTTATATAAAATAGTACATTAATTTATAATCATGTTACAAATGAGAAACATTAAAATAGAATAGACTGTAGACAATCAAAAAGGAATTGATAAATGGCATATTAATACTGTATATCTTCTGTTAACTATTTAACATTAATAAAGGTTTAACTGTAATATAATCATTTAATCCAGGTGAACTGGTAGCATCAGTCAATATTTGCCAGAACAATTCTCTGTAGGCTAAATAATTTTTTATATTCCCACCTCTGGGGTCACTTTTGATTAGCTCTATAATAGTGAAACTAAATTTATGTTCACCACCCTTTTGTATAGTGTGTCTGGCTAATGCATTTTTCATGTCCTTCTTTCTTATACAGTATAAATGTGAATATATACGTTGTCTTAACTTTCTCTCGGTCTTCCCAATGTAAAATGATGGGCAGACCGAGCAGGTCTACATATACCAGCATATTGGAATTACAGCTACCTCTAGGGGGATAGATAGTAGTTTTGTTCCTATTTCCCAAAATTACTACATTACTTACGTTGATGTTGGAACACTGCTTACAGCTCCCACATTTGTATGTATGTGCCTGTGTAGTCAACTTCTTATTTGAACCCTGCTCTAAATGTTTTTTGATGTTCTTCCCCATTTTATGGACAAATCTAGGTGCTGTTCCTAATTTTTCAGCTATGTCCATATCATTTATTAAAAAACGCCAGTTTTTTATAATAATGTTTTTAATAATATAACTAAAAGGACTGAATTCCAGTGTACACACTCTATTGTAATTATTGAAAATTACATTGTTGTCTACTTTACATAATAAATTATTTGAACTTTCCACTTCTGTCAGTCCATTGTTTGTACCTAGTAGGGGTAGATATTTTATTCCCCATTGACTGGTAACATATTCAGATATTTCATTCATAAGTTCCAGCTCATATCCCCTATCCAAAAATAGGGAAATAATAAACTTAATCTCTTTAATCATGTCTGTGTACTTGGAACACATTCTTACAGCTCTTATGCATTGGCCCTTAAAAATGTTCGTTTTTATATTTCTGGGATGAAAACTATTATAGTCCACGTAGGAATTTGTGAACGTGTCCTTCCTATAGATTGTAGATTTTAAACAACCCTCGTCAACAGAGACTAATGTATCTAGATATGGTACCCCATCATCTTGTACTATGGATGTAAATTTAAGGTATTCACTACTAGAGTTAATATACTCTATAAATTCCAAATATTTAATGTGTTCACCATTCCATAATATATAGATATCATCAAGGTATCTAGAATAGTACACAATGGAATCCATATATGTACTATCAAATATGAATTGATCTTCCCAATCAAGCATAACCAGGTTCGCAAAGATGGGAGCACAAGCTGCTCCCATCGCTACGCCCCTGGTTTGCTTGAAAATCTCACCATCATGATAAATGAAATTGTTGTCTAATACTATACTCATAAGATCGGAAATGAGTGAAATTTTGTCCCATGTAAATTTCGTATATTTTTTCATACTATTAGTAAATGCAACTAACCCTTCTTCTTTAGGAATGGAGCTGAACAGATCAATGACATTGATAGTACCAAAAAGAATCCCTTTATGGTATTTGTGAACCGGGTAATTTTTTAAAAATTCCCAGGAATCCTTCACCAAATGTTTGATGTCTTCATATATAGGTTTTAATATAGTATCAATAACCACTCCTATAGGAAAAGTCTTAGACTTGCTCCCTGATATAATCGGACGAAACGGGGGTTGTGATACATCTTTGTGTACCTTGGGTATCCCTATAATCGTGGCTAAGATGGGGTAATCAACTACCATGAATCTGTACATTTCTTCAGTAATCCTGCACTCCAAAAAATATTCCTCAAGGTACATGTCAATACGCCTATATGCTATATTCACTTCATTAAGGGAGATGGGGGAATAATTGCCTGACTCATGCAATATGTTGTGAATGATAGCACTATATGCTAAGGTGTCAAAGATGACAATGCCCCCTCCCTTATCCGGTTTCATAATACGTATACTAGTATCAGTTGGCAGCTCACATAATGTTCCTTGTTCTGCTTTGGTCAGATTGCATCTAGTTTTACATTTGTTTATCTGTTGATATGTTTGATATATTTCCCTGGTGACATGTTCATCAAATGTTTGGACTTTGGGGTTACAAATAGGCATGTAACTACTTTTTTTCTTTAATTTAATTAAATTGCCTTTGTTGTTATTCGAATTGGTATTGTTATTATTCCCAAACATTAAAGCTAAATTTAATTTTCTAACATACTTCTTAAATTCCAAAATGTTGTCTACCAACCTAAATTTTGGAGTCGGAATGAAGTTGAACCCTTTAGATAAAAGACTAAAGTGAGCTATCTCCAACTTAACACTGCTGTAATTGTATATTTTAAAACTTTTATACTCACTAACAGTAATGGTGAACACATTAAATATTTGGAATTTATAGAGTATATTAACTCTAGTAGTGAATACCTTAAATTTACATCCATAGTACAAGATGATGGGGTACCATATCTAGATACATTAGTCTCTGTTGACGAGGGTTGTTTAAAATCTACAATCTATAGGAAGGACACGTTCACAAATTCCTACGTGGACTATAATAGTTTTCATCCCAGAAATATAAAAACGAACATTTTTAAGGGCCAATGCATAAGAGCTGTAAGAATGTGTTCCAAGTACACAGACATGATTAAAGAGATTAAGTTTATTATTTCCCTATTTTTGGATAGGGGATATGAGCTGGAACTTATGAATGAAATATCTGAATATGTTACCAGTCAATGGGGAATAAAATATCTACCCCTACTAGGTACAAACAATGGACTGACAGAAGTGGAAAGTTCAAATAATTTATTATGTAAAGTAGACAACAATGTAATTTTCAATAATTACAATAGAGTGTGTACACTGGAATTCAGTCCTTTTAGTTATATTATTAAAAACATTATTATAAAAAACTGGCGGTTTTTAATAAATGATATGGACATAGCTGAAAAATTAGGAACAGCACCTAGATTTGTCCATAAAATGGGGAAGAACATCAAAAAACATTTAGAGCAGGGTTCAAATAAGAAGTTGACTACACAGGCACATACATACAAATGTGGGAGCTGTAAGCAGTGTTCCAACATCAACGTAAGTAATGTAGTAATTTTGGGAAATAGGAACAAAACTACTATCTATCCCCCTAGAGGTAGCTGTAATTCCAATATGCTGGTATATGTAGCCACCTGCTCGGTCTGCCCATCATTTTACATTGGGAAGACCGAGAGAAAGTTAAGACAACGTATATATTCACATTTATACTGTATAAGAAAGAAGGACATGAAAAATGCATTAGCCAGACACACTATACAAAAGGGTGGTGAACATAAATTTAGTTTCACTATTATAGAGCTAATCAAAAGTGACCCCAGAGGTGGGAATATAAAAAATTATTTAGCCTACAGAGAATTGTTCTGGCAAATATTGACTGATGCTACCAGTTCACCTGGATTAAATGATTATATTACAGTTAAACCTTTATTAATGTTAAATAGTTAACAGAAGATATACAGTATTAATATGCCATTTATCAATTCCTTTTTGATTGTCTACAGTCTATTCTATTTTAATGTTTCTCATTTGTAACATGATTATAAATTAATGTACTATTTTATATAAAGTAGATCTCGCTACTATTTTATAGTATATAGCTTTAAGAGTAGCCAAGTTTGTTTGGCGCCAATTCTTTTTTAAAATGGAGAATGTTCATTTTGTAATTTGTTCTGATGAAGCTAGCATTGCCTAGTGAAAGCGCTTAACATTTTCTGCACAATTAAATTTATCTTGGTTTTATTTTCCGGTGGATTTATTTTGCTGATCACAACTTGGGTGAATTTGCTCGTGAGGATTTTGCAGCCTAGAAATTGTAGTTTATTGGCCGTTTGGGCAGTTTTTCCATCCCTTTCAACTTTCTGGTTTAAAAGCCCATATTTGTGTGGGTTTACACTTGTTTAAGCTCCGCCTAGCAGTGCCGAGATGAGGTAAACTATTACTTGTGCCAGAAAGTTTGCTTTTCAGTTTTTCCCTTGAATCTTGCTAGTTCTTTCTCTCTTGCACTTCAAGTAGCTTAATCGCTTTGCACTTCAACAGGTTTTTGAGGCAATTATTGTAGCACACCTAAGTGCCATCAGCACTAGTTGTTCTTCACGGAAATACCTCCAGTAAGTAGTAGTTATGACCACCCCTCCTGGCTTGGTTAAAGGGCAGTTCCCTGTGCTTTCACTTATTAACCTGCTGCACTTGGGCATTCTGAGGCAGTGTAGCAACTGCCTCATGTACACAGATAACCCTCTCCTCTTACGTCCCAACACTCAGACTTGTGAGAGATGCACTTATATCACCAAATTGGAATCTACGCATTCTCCAGCCAAGACCGGACTAGCTGGTGAAGAGGAGAAGGTCAACACCTGCACCACACCACATGGAACACATAACCCTCCAGAACACCCACCATCACATCGCTCATATAAAAACACAAACCACACACTCACCTTCACGCAGGCTCTCAATAGAAATGTACCCAAACAGCAAAGCCCTCAAAGAAATAAACACACTTGACCACCACAACACAGCACAAACCACAGGACACATAGCTCACCTCCACAGTGTGACCCTCAACCTAAGCCCCTAAGGCTAAACACCTTGCCCAATACACTAATCATAGGTGACTCAATAGTGAGGCACACAGATGTCCCACTCACTAGGTTGAATAAGGAAAAGGTAACAGTCAGCTCTCTATCAGGTGCCACAGTCTGACACATTACACACACACTCAGGTCACTCCACAACAACAACATGTATGACTCTGTCATTGTCCATGTGGGTGTGAATGACCTGAGATGCACCTCCCTGGACTACATGAAAAGAGAGATGGTGGTGCTCTCGGATTATGTGGCCCAGGCAGGTATGACCCTAGCCATGAGCAGTATCCTACCATAACCCAGAATGATACCACATTACAAACAAAAAAATGACTGACTTCAACAATTGGCTAAGTTTCTGGTGTAATTCTAAGGGGATCCAGTATCGGTCTGCTTGTGATGACATGACTGACAGGCCTTGATGCTTTGCCAGAGATGGCCTGCATCTGTCACCCCTGGGTTTCCGGGTACTGGCTAAGGCTCTTGCCACACTTGCTGCTCCCGTTAGGGGTCGCCACAGCAGATCAACTGTTTCCATTTCTTCCTGTCCTCTGCATTTTGATCTGTCACACCAACCACCTGCATGTCCTCACTCACCACATCCATAAACCTTATCTTAGGCCTCCCTCTTGTCCTGTTACCTGGCAGCTTCATCCTTAGCATCTTTTTCCCAATATACTCTGCATCCCTCCTCAGCACATGTCCAAACCAACGTAATCTTGCCTCTCTGACTTTGTCTCCAAACCTTTCAACCTGGACTGACCCTCTAATATACTTATTCCTAATCCTGTCCATCCTCGTCACACCCAGTGCAAATCTTAACATCTTCAACTCTGCCACATCAAGCTCTGACTCCTGCCTTTTTCTCAATGCCACTGTCTCCAGCCCATATAACATAGCTGGTCTCACTACTCTCTTGTAGACCTTCCCTTTCACTCTTACTGGTACTCGTCTGTCACAAATCACTCCTGACAATCTTTTCCACCCACTCCATCCTGCCTGTACTCTCTTCTTCACCTCTCTTCAACACTCACCATTACTCTGAACTGTTGATCCCAAGTACTTAAACTCATCCACCTTCGCCACCTCTACTCCCTGAATCCTCACCATTCCTCTATCCTCCCTCTCATTCACACACATATATTCTGTCTTAGTCCTGCTGACCTTCATACCTCTTCTCTTTAGAGCATATATCCACCTCTGCAGGGTCTCCCCCCCTGTTCCCTACTCTCACTACAAATCACAATGTCATCTGCAAACATCATAGTCCATGGGGACTCCTGCCTGATCTCGTCTGTCAACCTGTCCGTCACCATTGCAAATAAGAAAAGGCTCAGAGCTAATCCTTGATGTAATCCCACCTCCACCTTAAACGCATCTGTCACTCCCACCACAGACCTCACCACTGTCACACTACCCTCATACATATCCTGTACCACTCTTACATACTTCTCTGACACTCCCGACTTCCTCATACAATACCACAACTCCTCCCTGGGCACCCTGTCATACGCTTTCTCTAAATCCACAAAGGCACAATGCAACTCCTTCTGACCTTCTCTGTACTTCTCCATCAACACTCTCAGAGCAAACATCGCATCTGTAGTGCCCTTTCCTGGCATGAAACCATACTGCTGATCACTAATTATCACCTCCTTTCTTAACCTAGCTTCCACTACTCTTTCCCATAACTTCATGCTGTGACTGATCAGTTTAATCCCTCTGTACATACAGCTCTGCACATAACAGCTATAAATAAATGCAGTCTGAGGGTCATGCTACTCAACGCTGGAAGTCTAAATCTCAAGATACACTTGCTCAAAGCACTCCTCAAAATGGAGAACATTGACATTTGTGCTGTAAAGGAGACTGGTTTAAAGCTGCAGAAAGGACCCCTGCGCTACCAGCCTATAACTAATTCTACATCTTTTGGCCCCGAAACATGGACTGTAGCTCTAAAGCTGGTGGTGTCTCCATATCCATAAAGGATATGCACACCTCCAGACTAGAAGCCCATCATAAAGCATCTGAGATACTTCAGGTACAACGAACATTGGGTAAGATGATGATCCAGGTCATAGCCTGCTATAGATCTCCAAACATGCCCCTAGACTCTCACTCCACGTTCCTAAGCACCCTGGAATCTATCAGGGTCCAACTCAACACAACACTCATACTAGGAGACTTCAACTATGTCTACATCAACTGGGAGAACTACTCAAGCACCAATACCCTGGCCCAGTGCTTCCTGGAATTCATCAGTTCCAATGCCCTGGACCAGCTCATTCTGACCCCCACCATCCTTGACCTGGTTATTACTAACATGGGCAACCATTGCTCTACACCAGTAGTCAATCCCTACCTAGTCAGATCTGACCATAAACTAATCACCATGGAAATCCACATCTCACCCATAACCCCCCAAAGGTACCCACCTTGAAAAACTTCTCCAAAGCTGACTTTGGGCTCCTAAAAATAGAGGTGGCTAACTTCACGGCACCCATGCTAATGGAAAATAGCTGCATGACTGCCAACTCATACACCAATGCATAAACATGTACATAAATGTACACACATGTACAAACATATACATAAATGCATGGAACTAGCCATACCCAACAGAACCAAGATTTTCTCCTCCAAAAAAGGAAGCCAATCTTGTGCTCCCCTGCCATCAATAAACTCTACAAGCAGAAGGAAGAATCTGTTGCAGAAAAAGGTGAAGTCCCAAGACTGGAAAAACTCCCTTATTAGCCTCAACAAAAAGTTGAGATCCCTCATCAAATCCTCTAAAGCCAGCTATGAAGGCAGAATTCAGGCAGACACTAAAAACAATCACAAAGCCTTCTATAGTTATATTAAGAACCTCCACGGCAATACCCAGATTTGCTCTGAGCTACTGCACAGTGGTACCTCCTATACTGAGCCAACAGATATTGCCAACATACTGGTTGACAGATTCAGTGCCAACTTTACCCCTCCCCCCCTCAAATGACCATTCACAATACCGGAAGGATGCTAGGTACCCAGCATTACTGCAGCACAGGTTAAAGCTGCATTGTCAAAGGCCAAGAACACAGCTTCCACGGGACCTGATAATATCCCTGGCTGTGTTCTACATGAACTACAAAGTGAACTGGTACCACATCTGTGTGACCTGTTCAGTTACAGCCTCACCTCAGGCTTTGTCCCTACCGAATGTCACACTGCTACATTCATCCCTCTCCATAAAGGGGGAGACACTACAGACCCTGGGAATTATCGCCCCATTAGCCTGATTAGTCTGATATGTAAAGCTATGGAGCGCATCATCATGGACCCGATTAACAAAGATATAGGAAATCTCCAAACTCTATACCCCACGTAATTTGGCTTTGTGAACACTGTGTGAGAGTAGTAGACTCCAAGTCAAACTGCTGACCAGTCACGAGTGGAGTCCCACAGGGATCGGTCCTGGGTCCTCTCCTGTTCGGCATCTACTTCTCAGAAGTCCAGGCCAACACAAAGGGACTCAGGCTGACCAAGTTCGCAGATGACTGCAAGCTGTGAGCCATTATTAACTCCCCAAGTGATGCAGACATCCTACAAATAGACCTCACTGAGACCAATGACTGGTGTCAAAACCATGGCCTTAAGCTTAATGCCAAAAAATTTGTTGTCATCCCCTTTGGTAAAAACTCAGTTCCCACTAATTACCACATTGATGGGAGCCCACTGAACACTGAAGGTGTTACAAGAGATCTGGGGATGCAGATTGACAGCAACCTCTCCTTCGACCACCACATTGCCACTGTGGTCAGAAAATCCTTCTATGTGGCACATCTTATTACCAAGGGTTTTGCATACAGGAAGAAGGAGGTCATCGTCTCTCTTTACTCTTCCCTCATTAGACCAATCATTGAGTATAATGCCCCATTTGGTATGTACCTCACTAGACACTTGCAACAGCTGGAAAGGTCACAGAAGTACCTCATGAAGAGGATCCTAAGCATTAAACACATGTCCTACATGGACAGACTCAAAAGACTACAGCTATTCTCTGTCTCATATCGCCTACTTAGAGGTGATCTTTGCTTGACTTACAAAGCCATGTCTGACTCAGCTCTGTTAGAAATGGTACAGCTAAAGAAATCTCAGTCCCTCTGCACCACATGCTCCAGAGACCTCAACCTCATTACGACAATCAAGATAACATGCTGGAGGGACAGGTTGCTCACCCAGAGACTACCCATGCTCTGGAATAGACTTCCCATACATGTCAAGCAGAGCACCTCACTGTCCCTCTTCAAGAGAAATCTTGATGAGCGGATGGGTAATAGAAAGTTCACCCTGGGGATCACTCCAGTGGCTCAACTTGACAAAGGCACTGGGAACTAACTTCGGGCGGCATGATGCCAGGGTACTTCTGTGGGCTAGGCTTGTAAAGACTCCAAGGCCATTAGTCTAGTATATACCTATGAACCTAAGAACTATTTTCGTCATTCAGCACCCTATTCAACTACAGCCTAAGTACAGGCTTCATTCCAGCTGAGTGGAGAACTTCTATTGTCATCCCCTTGCACAAAGTTGGTGCCACTACTGACCCTGGAAACTTTTACCCCATTAGCCTGACAAGTCTCATCTATAAAGCAATGGAGTGTATTATTATGTATCTCATAAACAAGGACATAGGCAATCTCCAAGCACTTGACCCCACCCAGTTCGGATTTTTCAAGGGCAGATCTTGCCTGCTGAACCTGGTTAACTTCTTTGAGACTGTCACCACGGCCCTGGATGAGGTAAAGTCAGTACATACAGCTTACCTTGACCTGGCCAAGGCTTTTGACAGAATCCCTCACTTGGGCATCATCGAAAAGTTAATACAACTTGGCATAAATCCCTTTCTCATCGGGTGGGTGGCCAGTTGGCTCACTGATAGGACCCACAATGTCAAAATAGGTGCCTCCATCCGGGATCTGTCCTGGGACCCCTACTGTTTGGTATCTATTTCTCAGAGGTCTAGGCAAAAACAAAAGATCTGTGGCTGAACAAGTCTGCAGATTATTAAGCTGGGTTCTGTCACTGACTCCCCCAAATGATGTTAACATACTGCAAGAGGGTCTCACAGCAAGAAATGACTGGTGCCAAAGTCATGCCCTTCAGTTAAACTAAAAAAAAAATGTATTATCATACCATTCGGCAAAAACACGGCACCCTACTGATTACCCCATCAACGGCAACCCTCTAAGCACACAACCTGTGGTGAGAGACCTGGGTACTCAGGTTGACAACAATCCCACATTTGACCATCATGTAGAGGCAGTAGTCAGAAAAAAACTTTTACTTGGTTCATCTTATAAGTAAAGGGATTGCATCCAGATAAAAGGACTTTATTACCTCTCTGTACTCCTCCCTCATTAGGCTAATAATTGAATATAATGCTCTGTTTGGTATGTACCTTTCCAAACAGTTGCACCAACTGGAAAGGCCACAGAAATACCTCACAAAGAGAATCCATGGCCTCCAACACCTGTTCTATGGGGACAAGCTCAACTCTCTATCACTCTGCTCGGTATCATACTGATTGTTCAGAGGTGATCTGCGTCTCGCCTACTAACCAATATCAGACACTGCCCTACTAGATATGCTCCATATCCGCAAGTCTTACTCCTTGCGCATTACCCACTCGAAAGGCCTAAATCTAATATGTGAAATCAACAAAATCTTCTGGAGAGACAGGTTGCCTTCCACAGGCTGCCGCATCTCTGGATTAGACTTCCCATACATGTCAAACAGAGTACCTTGCTGACCCTCTTCAAACCAATCTTGATGAGTGGATGGGAAACCACAAATTTGTCCCAGGGATTCCATCTGTGTCCCTCATTAACAGGGGAGACAGATGCTGACTGAGGTTTCTTTTTTGGGGATAAACTCTTGGCTAGGCTTGTAAGGGCCCCAGGGCCATTAGCCTAGTAACCTCCTACGACCACAAATCAGTCTCATTCAAAGTAACTGTCATACCTGACCCCCCCCCCCCCAAGCAGCAACTAAACTAAAAAACTTCTCCAAAGCAGATTATAACCTCTTATGGGATAGTATAAATAGCGTCACTGCACCTCCTCCCTTAGATGAAACTGGCAGTTATGCCGAGTTCCATACCAATGCTTTATACAAACACCTACACAACTGCACTGGATCGGCCGTACCTTACAGGACCAAAACAAGCTCCTCAAGGAAGAGTAAACCTGCCTGGTGAACAACTGCCATTAACAGGCTTTACAATAAAAGGAAGAAATTTCTGTCTAATAGTAACAAGGAGTGAGCCCTAAACTGGAAACACTCCTTCCTCAGCTTAAACAAGCAAATAAGACTTCTTGTGAAGTCCTCCAAAGCAAACTATGAATCCAAATTAGCTTCCTCAACTAAGAACAACCATAAGGTGTTATTTAGCTACATCTGTTACCTAAAAGGAAAGGATCAGATTTGCACCAAACTGGTAGTTAATGATACCACATATATTGAGCCAGTGGACATAGCTAACCAGTTGGCTGACAGGTTCTGTGAAAACTTCACTCCCCTGTCCCTGCCACACATACCCCATGACATCCCTACCACCTGTCCCCTACCTTGTATTTATAAAGAGCAGGTCGTAAACTTCCTCGCTGAGACCAAAAACAAAGCATCTATGGGACCTGATAACATCCCAGGCTGAGTCCTACATGGGCTCCAACAAGAATTAACAATACCATTGGGTACTCTTTTCAGTCATAGTTTAAGCACCAGCTTTGTCCCAGCTGAATGGAAAATGGACACCATTATTCCCTTGCACAACGGTGGTGCTTCCACTGACCCAGGGAACTATAGACTGATTAGCCTGACTAGCCATACCTGCAAAGGCATGGAGTGAATCATCATGGACTTTATCAACAAAGATATCGGTAATCTCCAAACACTTGACCCTACTCAGTTTGGATTTGTAAAAGGGAGATCATGCCTGTTAAACCTGGTGGACTTTTTTTGAGGCAGTCACCAAGGCCCTGGACGAGGGGATATCTGTGCATACAGCCTACCTAGACTTAACCAAGGCTTTTGACACTATCCCCCACCCAGGCATCACTGACAAACTCACCCAGCTAGGTCTCAACCCTTATATTGTTAGATGGGTCGCTAACTGGCTCACATACAGTCAAAATAATGGAATCCATCTCCAACAGTAGACCTGTAACTAGTGGTGTTCCAGAGGGATCAGTCCTGGGATCTCTACTGTATGGAATCTATTTCTGTGAAGTACAAGCAAAAACTAAAGGTCTGTGGCTGACAAAGTTTGCTGATGACTGCAAACTGGGAGCAGTCATAGAATCTCCAAATGATGTCAACATCCTACAAGAGGGTCTTACACAAACAAATGACTGGTGTCAAAGTCATAGCCTTAAACTCAGTGCAAAAAAATGTATTATCATCCCTTTTGCTAACAGCAATGTTATTGCTAACTACCATATCAGTAGCAACACCCCAAGAATGTACTGAGTTGAGAGAGACCTGGGCAGACATGTTGACAGCAACCTTACCTTGGATCACCATGTCTCCACAGTGGTAAGAAGGGCATTCTGTATTGCTCATCTCATAAGTAAGGGCATTGCTTCCAGAGAAAAAGTAGTTATACCTTCCTGTACTCTTCCATCATCAGGCAAATAATTGAGTATAACGACCCTTTTAGTATGTACCTTTCCAAGCATCTGCAGCAACTGGAGAGACCATTAAGGTTCCTCCCAAGGAAAATTCAAGATCTTCAGCATCTGTCCTATGTGGATCATCTGAAATCACTGTCACTTTATTCTGTTTCATACAGACTACTCAGAGGCAATCTCTGCCTTGCATATAAGGCAATCTCTGACCCTGGTTTATTGGGAATGCTGCATATCTGCAAGCCAAATGGTACACGGGTTACTCGTTCTAAAGACCTTAACCTGGTATGTGACATTAATAGAAGCTGCTGGAGGGACAGATTTGTCTCCCAGAGGTTACCACACCTTTGGAACAGACTCCCACTTCATTTCAGAGCATCTCATTGGCCCTGTTCAAACGGAATCTGGATGATTAGATGAGCAACTGTAAATTCACCCCAAAGGTTCCACCTGTGTCCCTCCTGGACAGAGGCAGTAGGTGCTGATCATGGAAATAAAGGTAGAACTTGGCTAGGCTTGTAAAGGCCCTAGGGCTATTAGCCTAGTCACTTCCTATGAATCTTATACCTGCCTCTCAACATTCCCTGATTACTGGAATAAATGTGTTTCTCTTCTGCCTGGTATACATTTTACTGTCTCCAACCTTAAACTTCTCAACTTTTTTGTTCAAGAATTCTGAACAAAGTCAAAAGTAATAGGTTCATAGGTAGGTACTAGGCTATTAGCCCTAGGGCCTATATAAGCCTAGCCAAAAAGGTACTCTGGCTTTCGCCACCCAAGAAAATTATTTTCCTGTGCCCCTGTCAAGCAGTACCACAGAAGTGATCCCCGGGGTGAATTTTCTATTTCCCATCCAATCATCAAGATTTTTCTTGAAGAGTGCTAATGAGGAGCTTTGTTTGATACAGATAGGTAGTTTGTTCCAGAGTATGGGAAGTCTCTGGGACAGGAATCTATCCCTCCAGCATGTTCTGTTTATTGTGGTGACAAGGTTTAGGCCCTAGAGCGTGTAGCTCAGAGGGATTGGGATTTCTTTAAGTGGAGCATGTCCAACAGCTCTGGGTTTGACATAGCTTAGTATGTTAGGCAGATGTCACCTCTGAGTAGGGGATATGCAACAGACTAAAGCTGGAGTTCTATTTGAGGCCGGTAGTCCTCTTTGTGAGGTATTTCTGCGGCCTTTCCAGTTGTAGATGTCTTGTGAGGTACATACCGAAAGGGGTGTTGTACTCTATAATGGGTCTAATGAGTGACGAGTAGAGGGGAACAATTACCTCTTTTTTCCTGGATGAGAAACCTTTTGTGATGAGGTGTGCACATAGAAGGATTTCCTGACAACTGTGGCAAGTGATTATCAAAGCAGAGACTACTGTCCACCTGTGTCCCAAGGTCACTTATCACACTTTTGGTGTTAAGTAGACTACTGCCTATGTGGTAGTTCATAGGTACCAAGTTTTTACCAAAGGGGATGACAATGCACTTTTTGGCATTGAGCCTGAGGCCATGGCTTTAACACCAGGCATCTGTCTCAGTGAGGCCCTTTTGTAGGATGTCCACATCGTTAGGAGCTTCGATTATGGCTCCTAGTTTGCAGTCATCTGTGAACTTTGTTAGCCAAAGACCTTCTGTGTTAGCCTGTATTTCAGAGAAGCAGATATCAAACAGGAGAGGACCCAGGACTGAACCCTGTGGTACTCCACTTGTCACTGGCCTGAAGTTGGATTTGGAGTCTGCTACTTTCACAATGTGGGTTCTGTCAGTGAGCCAGCTGGCAACCCATCTTGTTGCATTGGGATTTATACCTAGTTTAGTGAGTTTATCTATAATGCCAGAGTGGAGGATGGTGTCGAAAGCCTTGGCGAGATCTAGACAGACTGTGTGAACCACCTTACCCTCGTCTACGGCTTTGGTGACTAATTCAAAGAAGTCTATCAGGTTTAGGAGACATGATCTGCCTTTTACAAACCCGAACTGGGTAGGGTCCAGAGTTTGGAGATTACCAATGTCTTTGTTTATAAGTTCCATGATGATATGTTCCATGGCCTCGCAGATTAGGCTCAGCAGGCTAATGGGGTAGTAGTTCCCGGGGTCCGTGGTGGCTCCCCCTTTGTGGAGTAGGATAACCGTCACTGTGCGCCATTCAGTGGGCACAAAGCCTGAGGTGAGGCTATGATTGAACATGGTACTTAGGTGGGGTGCCAGTTTGTTCTGTACTTTGTGTAGAATGCAGCCTGGGATGTTGTCAGATCCCATGGATGCTGTGTTCTTGGCTTTGGAGAGTGTGGTGTTTACCTGTGCAGCCATGATTACAGGATATTTGCATTCTTCCAGTATAGAGATGGGCCCTTTAGGGGGTGAGAGGGGGGTAAAGTTAGCACTGATCCTATCTGCCAGGATGTTGCCAATATCACTTGGTTCTGTATATTTAGTGCCATTGTGCTGTAACTCAGAGCAGATCTGAGCATTAACATTGAGATTCTTGACATAGCTATAGAACGCTTTGTGGTTGTCTTTAGAATCAGTGGCAATTTTGTTTTCGTAACTAGCTTTGGAGGATTTTATGAGGGATCTCAGCTTGTTACTGAAGCTGACCAGGGAGTTCCTCCAATCATGGGATTTTACTCTTTTTTGCAATGGTTTCTTTCTTCTGGGTGAGAAAAGGTCAAACCAGGGACAAATTTTAAATATTTTATGTATTTAATTAGTTTTATGGAGCAGAGGTAGGCCTGCCACTGTTGGAAAAGGCAAAACCCTAACTAAAGCCATACTCATTTCAATAAGTAAATTTTGCTTCTCTTTCACATTCTTGGAAAAAAAAAGTTGTTGCTTGTCTTTTTGGCTTTTCCCAGTTAGGGGTCGCCACAGTGGAACTCCGGTCCGCTAATGATTGGCAGTAGATTTTTATGGTGCCAAGTTGCCATCCTGACGCCCAACCTTCGACGAAGGCACACCCATTCACGCATGTCTTTCGGAGGCCACTCGACTGGAGGGAGGACATGCAGACTCCACACAGAAGGCACTTCAGCCGAGAATCGAACAGGAGAACCTCTTGCTGTGAGGCAACAATGCTACCGCTGCACCACCGCGGCTTGGGAAAAAAAAAGGTAAATGTGATGTTATATATGAGCAAATACATAAATGTTCTGCATATGCAAAATGTACTTTATGACATTCTTATTGTTCTGCCAGTTGCTATATTTATTGAAACGTTTATATTAGATAAGCACAGGAAATCAAAAAAATTACTGGGAAATTACCACAGGAATGGTTGAAATTCTACACTTTTTTTGCCATGTGTAATTTATAATTTCTGTGAATCTAGTTTTGGTTCATTTCTATAATATTATCTATACTAAAACCAAAAAAATGAAATTTAACCATAGAGTATTGTGTGCAACTGGAGAAGCGATCCAGTTTTACTTTTGTAAATAAAACTAGAAGACTCTATGTGCTTACATTGAAATGCAACACGAACAGGATTCCTTTCCTCGGAATAATTGTCTTAATAGTCACACGTCACACAATGCCAATTATATGAAGCAAAAACCCATTCTAGCAGTACCCTTGACATTCAACTAGGAAATCCAAGGGAAACATTAAACATTTTGTGAAAATATACTTATCTGACCATTGCAGGCTCAGCTAGAGTTACATACATACACTGTATACTGATACAACAAAATATATTTACAAGGTTTAAAAAAAGTAAAATCGGGAGAATATATGGCATCAGTCTAAGTCAGTGATGGCGAACCTATGACACACCACAACATTTTGGGTGATACACCAGCATTCACAACACCCGAGTTAACAAAAAAAAAAACTGAACGAACAAAAATACAAGAAATATGTGACCCTGCACTTATCTATTAAAACTTAGCAAGAAACAAGTCATTAACTGATGTTAAGCCGGCATAGGCCAACTAGGCAGTCACCTAGGGTGCCGCTGTAGCAGGGGCGCTTTTCCAGCATTTATTTGGTGTAGGTAGACCAGGATGGGGGCACCAGGGTGGTGTGGGGCCCATGGAGCCCTTTTGCCTAGGGCACCAGCTGACCTAAGGCTGCTGCTGTTAATGTGTTTCATATTTTTTCAGTTCAATTTAAAATTACTATTAAAAGTAGGGTAATTTTTGGTGCACTATTTTAAGCCCAATTCATCATCTGCTTTTGGCTGTTCCCATTAGGGGTCGCCACAGCGGATCATCTGTTTCCATTTCTTCCTGTTCCCTGCATCTTGCTATGTCACACCAACCACCTGCATGTCCTCTCTCACCACATCCATAAACCTTATCTTAGGCCTTCCTCTTTTCCTGTTACATGGTAGCTTCATCCTTAGCATCTTTTTCCCAATATACTCAGGATCCCTCCTCAGCACATGTCCAAACCAATGTAATCTTGCCTCTCTGGCTTTGTCTCCAAACCTTCCAACCTGGGCTGAACCTCTAATATACGTATTCCTAATCCTGTCCACCGTCGTCACACCCAGTGCAAATCTTAGCATCTTTAACTCTGCCACATCAAGCTCAAACTCCTGCCTTTTTGTCAATGCCACTGTCTCCAACCCACATAACATAGCTGGTCTCACTACCCTCTTGTAGACTTTCCCTTTCACTCTTACTGGTACTCGTCTGTCACAAATCACTCCTGACACTTCTCCACCCACTCCATCCTGCCTGTACTCTCTTCTTCACCTCTCTTCCACACTCACCGTTACTCTGAACTATTGAGCCCAAGTATTTAAACTCCTCCACCTTCGCCACCTCTACTCCTTGCATCCTCACCATTCCTCTATCCTCCCTCTCATTCACACACATATATTCTGTCTTAGTCCTGCTGACCTTCATTTCTCTTCTCTCTAGAGCATATCTCCATCTCTCCAGGGTCTCCTCCACCTGTTCCCTACTCTCACTACAGATCACAATGTCATCTGCACACATCATAGTCCACGGGGACTCCTGTCTGATCTCGTCTGTCAACCTGTCCATCACCATTGCAAATAAGAAAGGGCTGAGAGCTGATCCTTGATGTAACCCCACCTCCACCTTAAATGCATCCGTCACTCCCACTGCGGACCTCACCGCTGCCACACTACCCTCGAACATATCCTGTACCACTCTTACATACTTCTCTGACACTCCTGACTTCCTCATACAATACCACAACTCCTCTCTAGGCACCCTGTCATATGCTTTCTCTAAGTCTACAAAAACACAATGCAACTTCTTCTGACCTTCTCTGTACTTCTCCATCAACACTCTCAGAGCAAACATCGCATCTGTAGTGCTCTTTCCCGGCATGAAACCATACTGCTGATCACTAATCATCACGTCCCTTCTTAACCTGGCTTCCACTACTCTTTCCCATAACTTCATGCTGTGACTGATCAATTTAATCCCTCTGTAGTTACTACAGCTCTGCTCATCACCCTTATTCTTAAAAATCGGTACCAAAACACTTTTTCTCCATTCCTCAGGCATCCTCTCACTTTCCAAGATTTCATTAAACAATCTGATTAAAAACTCCACTGCCATTTCACCTAAACACCTCCATGCTTCCACAGGTATGTCATCTGGACCAACAGCCTTTCCATTCTTCATCCTCTTCATAGCTATCCTTACTTCCTCCTTGCTAATCCATTGTACTTCATGATTCATTATCCCCACATCATCCAACCTTCTCTCCCTTTCATTCTCTTCATTCATCAACCCCTCAAAGTACTCTTTCCATCTCCTCAACACACTCTCCTCGCTTGTGAGTATGTTTCCCTCATTATCCTTTATCACCTTTACCTGCTGCACATCTTTCCTAGCTCGGTCCCTCTGTCTAGCCAGTTGGTACAGTTCCTTTTCTCCCTCCTTAGTTTCCAACATTTCATACAACTCTTCATATGCCTTATCCTTAGCCTTTGCCACCTCTCTCTTTGCCATGCACCTCATCTCCTTATACTCCTGTCTACTTTCTTCATCTCTCTGACAATCCCACTTCTTCTTTGCCATCCTCTTTCTCTATATACTCTCATGTACTTCCTCATTCCACCACCATGTCTCCTTGTTGTCCTTCCTCTGTCCAGATGTCATACCAAGCACCTTTCTAGTCCAATTAATTTAAGCCCAATTATCACTGCGTATATTGTTTTCCCTATTCTGAATGACTAATTTTTCTTTTACAATACATAGCAGCACACGATTGGACTGCATTTTTTTAAATAAATGAATAAGTAAAGCATGGTTTCTCTTTTGTTGGGGGGGGGGGGGACATCAGCAGAGTCACGATAGTCAATTTTTCTGAATTTTTGACACACCGAGCCCAAAAGGTTCGCTATCACAGGTCTAAGTTACTAGGGTTACCACCTGTCCCACTTTACGAGGGACAGTCCCTCTTTGGGCAGTTGTGTCCTGACAAAAAATATTAAAAATGGCAAATGTCCTGAGATTGTAGGACATAATTATATCCTATATTTTATGTAATAGTTGCATAAAACAGTTATTCTGTATCTAAAATACTTAATAGTTATAAGAAACAGAATAAGCAACTAAAATGCTACAAGAATAAGTTTTTATTTTGGCAAAAAAGTTAAGTTGTATCCTTTGTACTGACCGTGGGTATGTGTCAGCCTGTAAAATCTGATGTTTGTCCCGAAAATGTCCCACTTTGGCCATTTGAAAAGGTGGCAACCCTATAAGTTACTTAAGCGAACATTTTTTTTTCCAGCATGCACTTTAGGGACAATACGAGGTACGAAACTATGATGTTACTGATTGACTGTAACTATCAGTGATTTATTAGAAAATGCAAACTATTACGAGACGGAAAAAATCAGGGGCAGCTAAGATTAATATGAAGAGTGAGAATCCATCCATAACTCATTTTGCATATGGGTTCGGGGTGCTATTTTCAACAGTTACAATCATGTTGAGCCAGGTTTCACACGGCCTTTCTAGCCCTGCCACGGTAGTTCATAGGTTCATAGGATTGGATTGAAACTAACTGCCCCTTGTGAGCCATTTTAAGAGCCAATTATCCCTTGTCCTTGTGAGAACCCCCTGCACCTTGTGTTTGTAAGGCAAACACCTTAACCATTAGGCCACCCTCCCACCCCGTACTCTGTACTCTCTCCCAAGGGCAATTTAGAGAGACCAATCCAATCCACCAACTGCATGTAAGAACACACGTACATTATTTCAGTTTAATTATCACTGCCATAATGTCGAACAAACCTATGAGCGTTCGCACTTTTGTACCTTTTCACTTAACATTTCTCCTGTTAACAGCATGACGTCACCTCGGAACTTAAGTACTCCGGCTAGCGGAATACTGGGATGTTTTATATACAAGGACCATTTATGGTTTATGTTTCCGGTTTTTAGTTGCGTTTGGGATTTTGAATTAAAACTAAATTGTTGGAGTAGTCTAGCAGGTGAGTTTAATTTTGCTCGCCGATATGAAGGTTGGTTATTTTAAGTTTTGTGGCTGTATGCGTATTTAAGATTAGAATGTCCGATATCTACGGGATTGAGAACTCACGTGCTGTATCATGTGTAGGAAACTTTGGTTTCTGAAACTGGAATTAGCGTTTTAAAGTTACTGTGCTTATTGATAATGTGGTTTGGGTTTATGAGAATTTCAAGATATGGGGCAAAAGATACATGATAAGTTGCACGTTCCAACATTTCTTTTAATTTTGCCTTACGAGTTAGATATCTACGTTCCTGACGTGATATTGACAATGGTGCAGCCAGCTTATGCGTTTGTAACTTTTTAGACTTTTGAAACGCGTGCTAGCGTTAGTAACTTGTAATTTTATTTTGGATAAGTTAGATGTAAGCTGATGATTGTGTTGTAATGCAGTACTGCTGTATGTGATGATAGTACTTGTAGTTAAGTAATTTGTGAAGACAGTGAGATGCAGCATGCAAGTGTTGCATTTGTAAAGTTTCATGCATGCATGTTATTAACGTGTGCATCTTTGTGTGTGTGGTTGTAGGTGTATATACACACACATTTATTTTGTTTGTTTTTCAAAATTAAACCTGATTTACAAGTGACTTTGTGTGAACACTCCTACTTGATGACAAGCACTTTGATTGCCAGCTAATAAATAAGTGGCAAAATGATCAGGTATGCTTGTGTTGTCTAGAAGCATTGTTCATTTAAATGAAAATCTATGTTGGAATGTGAAGTATTTTTGTAATTCCCTAGACCCACTAGATTATTTCCACAGCAGTCACAATGATCACTTTTTTTAAGAGTTGGCATGTGTTTATTATTTGGGATAGTGGTCTGATATAGCTGACTACTTTTCAGCCATGGCGTTGGGTGAAATGGCATGGGTTACACTTCATTTATAAAGTGAATATTAGGAGGAAGGTTGATTTAACAACAGAATTGGTTATTCCCAATGGTTTATAATAATTTTTAATGCAGTAAATGCTGGGTGATTTGACTGTATACACCATGTATGTAGGATGTAGTTGCTAATACAAATGGCTAAACAAACAAAGATGTTGGATCTAGAAGAAAGGGTGGGGGGCATGAAAAGAGAGTAATGTAGTTAGCTTAGTGAAGTGTTGGTGCAGGAAGGAAGGAAAGTAAGTTATAGGTGGGAATGAAGGAAAAGGGGGGACATAAGATCATTTAGACCAAGGGAGCAGATTGGCCAGTGAAAAGTAGAAAAGTTGGCATTGAGTAGGCAGACAGCTTTCCCCATGGCCTTCATGCCATTACTAACAGTACAGCAACTGAATCCAGGAATGGTCTATGTATGTAGGAAATTGGGAAGGCTGGTGGGGTACAGTATTAAAATTGGTACGGAATGCCAACTTAGATGTGCGAGATTTGTTCCTAAACATGTTAGGATTATATTTTTATGACAGCGTGTTTGAAATACTACTTCTCTTTTGGCTTTTCCCGTTAGGGGTCGCCACAGTAGATCTGTTTCCATTTCTTTGTGTCCTCTGCATCTTGCTCTGTCACACCAACCACCTGCATGTCCTCTCTCACACCACCCATAAACCTTATGTTAGGCCTTCCTTTTTCCCTCTAAACTGGCAGTTCCATCCTTGGCATCCTTTTTCCAATATGCCCAGCATTCCTTCTCAGCAAATGTCCAAACCAAAGCAATCTTGCCTCTCTGACTTTGTCTTCGAACCATCCAACCTGTGCTGACCCTCTAATATACTGATTCCAAATCCCGTCTTTCCTTGTCACACCCACTGCAAATCTTAACATCATTAACTCTTAAAAAAAATCTCTGTAGTATCCCCGAAGTCTCAAAACAACCCACTAAACAAGTGTAGTGGGTCCAAAAACAAAACCGTGCAAGAAACTTCAGTATGGAAGATTTTCAGTCCATATCTGTCTAGTTAATCACTGTATATTAATCAGATCAGACAAAAGTAGTAGAAGTAGCGAACTTAAACTCATCTTAAGTAAAAAAAAAAAAATAAATAAAAAATACATAATTGTACAAAATTACTTTTTTTTCGGCTGCTGCCGTTAGGGGTTGCCACAGCAGATCAGCTGTTTACATTTCTTCCTGTCCTCTGTATCTTGCTCTGTCGCACCAACCACCTGCATGTCCTCTCTCTCACCACATCCATAAACCTTATCTTAGGCCTTCCTCTTTTCCTGTTACCTGGCAGATTCATCCTTGGCATCTTTTTCCCAATATACTCTGCATCCCTTCTCAGCACATGTCCAAACCAACGTAATCTTGCCTCTCTGGCTTTGTCTCCAAACCTTCCAACCTGGTTTGATCCTCTAATATACTTATTCTTAATCATGTCCATCCTCGTCACACCCAGTGCAAATCTTAACATCTTCAACTCTGCCACGTCAAGCTCTGACTCCTGCCTTTTTGTCAGTGCCACTGTCTCCAACCCATATAACATAGCTGGTCTCACTACCCTCTTATAGACCTTCCCTTTCACTCTTACTGGTACTCGTCTGCCACAAATCACTCCTGACACTCTTCTCCACCCATTCCACCCTGCCTGTACTCTCTTCTTCACCTCTCTTCCACACTCACCATTACTCTGAACTGTTGATCCCAAGTATTTAAACTCATCCACCTTTGCCACCTCTACTCCCTGCATCCTCCCCATTCCTCTATCTTCCCTCTCATTTACACACGCATATTCTGTTGTAGTCCTGCTGACCTTCATTCCTCTTCTCTCTAGAGCATATCTCCAAAATTACTAAGTATTTGATAGTTATCCAAGCAAGGCAGGCAGTCTGTTTCCAGTCGAAAATCCTTTATTAAGTACACAGACAATCGATCCAAGTTAAACACTAATAGAGTAATAGTTTCCTCACAAGCTTTCTAAATATATATATACTTTTTATCAGGCAAGGGAGTGGTTTGCTGTGCTGTAAAACAAAGTGTTATTGGTACACATGTTAAATTCACATCCTTTCCCCAGTCAGTGTGTGACATTTGCACTGGTCCTGCCCTACTTAGCAGCTGTCATAATAATATAACACTTGTGTACTTTAAATAAAATTTATAATGATGTGGTACCTCTTATTTAACCAGATTATTAAGTCTGTGATTTTATCCAAGACAATGCAGTACATGGCTGGAAATATATCAACCCTAATCGATTTGGCAATCAAAAAGTATATATACAAATACACTTTGCATGTAAAAAAATAAATTATAAAAATCAGATTCTATTTTCATAACCTGTTGTTAACAAAGATTGCTTTCGTCCCAGACTTCTTAAGGTCTTTGTATAAGAACCCTAAAAACTATCTATAAATATATATATAATTGTATAATAAGTTAGTATTGTTATTACACATCAGTTTGAATAAAGTGGGGAAAAAAGAGAACCAGAAAAAGAAAAAAGAAGAAAAAATGTATGATTATGGAAACAAAATATACAATTTAATTACAACTGATTTAAAATGGTATCCTTCTGGGAGGAGCAGCAGTTGCCAAACAGAAAACAATCCGTGAGAAGATTGGCAACTACAGAAATAGGGCAGCCTATCATTTCGGTTTGAATGTTACCTTTCTGTTTGTTTGTTTTTATTATTTATACACCAATGGGGAGCTGCAGTTCACTGAGAAGTAGGAAAATAATGTAGTTATGCCAGGGGTTTTAGAAAGGGACATGCAGTAAATTATGACTCAATAGAATACTAATTAAAAAAGAATGGACTATGGTATAAGCGAGTACACTACTGGGGATTCCTATGAAGCAAGGTCAGAAAAGCCAAGTCAAAAGATGGTGCCTTTCTGCATCAGGTTTTTTGATTCAATATGCAAGTACAATCATAAGTACAAATGGTACTTACAGTTGTGCACACTACTGAGGGATGCCTGTGGGATAGACAGAAACGGAGTATAGTCAGGCAGTGGTTTTTAGTATTTAAAGATGGCGCCGCAGCTCAGGGGAGGAATAAGTAAACTCAAGAGGAAGAGGGAGGGAATGGGCAGGATTGACAAGGCTGGGCAGATTACAATAAGATTGTTAGGAGACCGAGAGAAGGGGGGGGGGGCTAAGAGCCAGGGCTTGGAGAAAGCTGTGAGAAAACAGGTTTGACAGGGCTAGGAAACTTACACTAGAATTATGTTAAGAGAACAAGAAGGGGTGGGGTTGGAGCTATGGACCAGGACTTGGAGAAAAACAATCAACCAGCTAGTCCAGGTCAGTACCCAAAGGTGTATGTTTATCTGTGTGACTACAAAAGCAGATTTAATAGAGCATCAGGGAAGTAGAATGTAAAATTAAATGTAAAGCTTTGGGAAACTATATACATTTGTTACAATAAACGGGATAGTAAAATATAAGAATATAATCTTTAAAAACTTTCATTTTGTGGCTCACTGCTGTGATAAAGATTTCTGTAGTGTTTACTGTCAAAAAGTGTAGGCCAATAGCTTTAGTACTGTCCCAGTTTAGGTTTGCTGTGTCTGGGCCTGTTTGTTTTTTGCAGTGATTGTTCTGAGCACATGGCCAAGCCATCTTGAACTAGCAGAAGCCTTTCTTTACATTCATGGCAGGATTGTGTTTGGCTAGTGGGGTTTGGTTCTTATGAGCTTTTATTTTTTTAAAAAAGTTGTCTAAGGTTTACCTTCTGGTATTTAAGCCCCCCAACTTTGAGAGAATTTCTGGCTATACACACTGAGCAGAGTGGAGGAGGTGCATTGACTACAACTCTGATCTGAGATTATGTAACAATAAGTATCCTGTTTTTTTTGGCTTATTTATACTGGTTATTGCTTGTAGCAATTTATGTATAGCACTTTTTTTATTGTCTGCTGCATACTTTTACTGTATTTTATAGCTGTTAACTAATCTGCATGGGTAACAGATTTGTTTGCAGGTAGAGTCTCCTTTCTCTGTTTAAAAACGTTCATTTTGTGGCTCACTGCTGTGATAAAGATTTCTGTAGTGTTTACTGTCTAAAAGAGTGTATGCTAACAGCTTTAGTATTGTTCCCCACTCTCCCTCCCTGTTGGTGTCTTGTTGTTGTTATACTTAGTGGCTTTGCAGTTGCCCACCCCAACTGTAAATTTGATCTGGGATACTCCTCCCAGTCTATTGTCATTAGCTCATTCTGCCTAATACAGAGAGAATATCTGAGAAGGCCAGCCCACTTAGTTTCTTTCCTTCTGCTCCTCCTTTCTTTAAAAAAAATACCTGGCCTGAATCTCCTTGTGTTCTGTCTGTGCTTCTCAAACATTTTGGAAATACAGTTTTAATAAATGCACTAAAATATACTCTATTTGCATTAATATTGCTACAACTCAAGTGCCCTAGGTTGCACTGCATCTGAATTGTGTGTTTTAGCTGCTTTTCTGTATATACAGACTTCTCTTTATATGTAGACTAGCTACTTATTCTACTGTATTACTGCCTCAAATAGTTTTTCAGTTGTGCACTTGTCTTGCTTCATTTAAAAAGTTTTAAATTGCTAATTTTGTAGAGATTTAATTGCATTTACTGTTTAGGGCTACACACTCAAGTGTGTTAGCCTTTTCTGTGTTTATTTACTGTATTATTGCATTGTTTAGCCTGCTTTAACCAAAACAAAAAATACTATCTTGTTTGCTCATTTCCTGCCATTCCTAGCTAGTATAGTCCAGATCCCAGGCTTTGCTTGTCTCGGGACTTTATTTTCTGAAGTGTTCAGAGCTATCCAGACCTTGCTGTGGTAGAGGGAAGTCCTACTGCTTACCAGTAGGTGTGGTGAGCATTGTACTGACTATCTAACACTAGAGGAGTGGTTTCCAACTTTGAAAGTTTAATTTTATTAGCCTTTTTTGGCTGATTTCTATTCCTTTCAACTTTCTGGCTTAAAAATGTGTGTGTTTGCGCATTTTTTCGCATCGTGCAGCACTGTGGGGCTATGGATAAACTATTCCAGGTGCACGAAAGTCTACTTTTCAAATTTCCCTTGGAACTAGCTGGTTTCTCAGTAGTAGCACTAAAATCTGAACCCCTGTGACTTGCACTTGCTCTAGAACCTGCTGGAAAGCACTAGGAAGCCTTAAACTGAAACAAGCACTCAACTCTCCTTGTCACTAAGGAGAAACTTAATTGTAGGCACTAAACAGCCTATAATTGCAAAGTACCTTGCAAAGGTAAGGGAAAACAGTTCTTGTACTTTACAAAAAGCACCTAAACAGGCATGTTCAAGGGTCAGCTTTCAGTGATTTCTCCTGTCCACCTGGTGAATCTGGGCATACTGGGGCAATGCAGCAACTGCCTCAGGTACACAGACAACCCTTTCCTCCTACCACCCAACACTACAACCTGCGAGATATGCACTTGCATAGCCAAACTGGAAGCAAAGCTCTCTTCAGCCAAGATTGTGCTAGACAGTCAAGAGGAGAAGGTTAACACCTGCACTACACCTCAAGCAACACATAGCCCTTCAACACCCACCATAGCAACAGTAAACCCACATATGCGGAGGCCCTTAACATTAACCTGCCCAAGCAACAAGGACCTCTGAAGTTGAAACGCAAACAAACACCAGTCACAACCAGAGTGACACAAAGGTTACAACACCAGTGTGCCACCCAACAACAGCTCCTAAGGCAAGACAATGTATTCCCAACACTAAAGTCATAGGTGACTCTATAGTCAGGCACACTGATGTCCCACTCACCAGGCTGAACAAGGAGAAAATTACAATCAGCTGCTTGTCGGGTGCCAGGATCCGCCACATAATGCATGCACTCAGTTCACTCCACAACAAGTACAAATATGACTCTGTCATTGTCTATGTTGGAGTGAATGACTGGAGACTTACTCCCTGGACTATATGAAAAGAGACATGGAAGAGCTTTCAGATCATGTGGCCCAGGAAGGTATGACCCTAGCCCTGCATAGCATCCTGCCTTCGCCCAGAATGATACCACAGTACAAGGACAAAATGATTGACTTCAACAATTGGCTAAGTTTCTGGTGTCATTCAAAGGGGATCCAGTATCTGTCTGCTTGGGAAAACATGATCAACAAACCGCAATGCTTTGCCAGAGATGGTCTGCACCTGTCGCCCCTGGGATTCAGGTTACTGGCTAAAGCTCTTGCCACCCCTATAGTGCCTTTTTTAGGCAAGGTTCAAAGGACAAAACCATCACCGTAACCAGTACAAGTATGCAAAATCTGAAGGTAATGCTACTCAATGCTAGAAGTCTAAACCTCAAAATGCACTCTCTCGAGGCACTCCTAAAAATGGAGAACATCGATATCTGTGTAGTAACTGAAACCTGGTTCAAGGGAGAGCACCCCTGCAATACCAGGCTACAACACTTACCGCACTTTTCGGCCACCAAACCAAGACCAAAACACTAAAGGTGGAGGAGTGTCCATATTTACCAAGGATATGCACAACTCCAGGCTAGTTGCCCAACACAATGCATCTGAAATTCTCCAGGTGCAAATAACGCTAGGTAAGACTGCAATCCAAATTGTAGCTTGCTACAGATCCCCCACCATGACCCAAGATTCTCCCTACACCTTTCTAAACATACTGGAAAATATTAAGATACAACCAAACACCCTAATACTGGGTGATTTCAACTACCCTGCCATTAATTGGGAAAACTACTTGGGTATCGACACCTTTTCCCAACGGTTCTTGGAATTCATAAATTCCAACGCCCTGGATCAACTAATCCATTGTCCCACCAGAGGTTCCAATATCTTAGACCTGGTCATTACCAACATGGGAGTTGGATGCTCCACACCAGTGGTCAACACTTCATTGGTCAGGTCTGACCATAAGCAAATCATCCTTGGCATCCACATCCCACCCGCAGTAAGGAAACCTCCGTAAAAAAAACTTTTCCAAAGTCAACTTCATGCTACTCAAGTCAGAAGTGACAAACTTCATTACACCCATGCAGACGGCATCTGAAAGTCCGACTTCTGAATCCTACACTAAGGCACTTAACGAGCACATCCACTCGTGCATGAATCGTGCCATCCCAAATAGAACCAAGACGCTCTCCTCCAAAAAAAAAAAAAAAAGGAAGCCAATCTGGTGGTCCCCTGCCATAAACTATATACAACAGATGGAAGAAACTGTTGCAGAAAAGAGGAAAATCCCAGGATGCAAAAAACTCCCTTACTAGCCTTAGTAAGAAGCTGAGATCCCTCATAAAATCCTCCAAAGCTAGTTAAGAAAATTAAAATTGCTAAAGATTCCAAAGACAACCACAAGGCATTCTATAGTTATGTCAAGAATCTAAATGGAAATGCTCAGATCTGCTCTGAGCTACAACAGAATTGCATTAAATATACTGATCCCCAGGATATTGTCAGTATCCTGGTAGATAGATTTTAGTGCCAACTTCATCCCCCTCTTACCCCCTAAAGGGCCCATCTCAGTACCAAAAGATTGCCAAATTCTGGTAATCATGGCCACACTGGTAGAAACTTCAAACTCCAAAGCTAAGAATACAGCATCCATGGGACCAGTTGACATCCTGGGCTGTGTACTACATGAACTACAAAATGAATTGGCACCTCCCCTAAGTGTCATGTTTAGACATAGACTCACCTCAGGCTTCGTGCCCACTGAGTGGTGCGCAGCTACAGTTATCCCAGTCCACAAGGGGGATCCACCTTGGATCCTGGGAACTACCATCCCATCAGTTTGACGAGCCTGATCTGCAAGGGCATGGAACACATTATCATGGAACTTATAAACAAAGACATTGTCAACCTTCAAACACTGGACTCCTCGCAGTTTGGGTTCGTGAAGGGTCAATCTTATCTCCTGAACCTGACTGACTACTTCGAATCAGTCTACAGAGCTGTGGACGAGGTTAAGGTGGTCCACACAGCTTATCTGGACCTCTCCAAGGCCTTTGACATCATCCCCCACTCTGGAATCGTAGATAAACTTTCTAAGCTGCGCATAAATCCCTACTTCACTCGATGGGTTGCCAACTGGCTTACTGACAGAACCCAGACTGTAAAAGTAGCCGACTCCAAATCCAGCTCCAGACAGATGACAAGTGGAGTACCTCCAGGTTCAGTCCTGGGACCGCTCTTGTTTGTCATGTGCTTCTCTGAAGTACAGGCCAACACTAAGGGACCGTGGCTAACAAAGCTCGCAGATGACTGCTAACTGGGAGCCATTATTGAATCCCGAAATGATGTAGATATTCTACAAAAGGGCCTTACAGAAACAGATGCTTGGTACCAGAACCATGGGCTCAAGCTTAATGCCAAGAAATGAATAGTTATCCCCTTTGGGGAAAAACATGTACCCATGAATTACCATATAGGTGGCAGTACACTAAACACCGAAAGTGTGATGAGAGACTTAAGGACAAAGGTGTACAGTGGTCTCACCTTCGATAACCACATCGCCACAACAGTCAGGAAATCCTTCTATGTGGCACACCTCATCACTAAGGGCTTTTAAAAAAGGAGGTAATTGTCCCACTGTACTCCTCCCTCATTAGACCCATTATAGAATATAACGCCCCGTTTGGTATATACCTCACAAGACATCTGCAACAGCTGGAAAGGCCACAGAAATACCTTACTAAAAGAATCACATGCCTAAAGCAGATGCCCTGTGCTGACAGTCTTAAAAAACCTCCAGCTGTAGTCTGTGGCATATGGTCTACTCAGAGGCGATCTCTGCTTAACATACAAGGCCATGTCAAACCCTGAGCTGTTGGACATGCTCCACTTAAAGAAATCCCAGTCCCTCAGAGCCAGATGCTCCAGGGATCTAAACCTTGTCATCACAATGAACAAAACATACTGGAGGGATAGGTTCCTGACCCAGAGACTCCCCATACTCTGGAATAGACTGCCCATACATGTCAAGCAGAGAGCCTCCTTGGCCTTCTTCAAAAGAAACCTTGACGATTGGATGGGAGATAGGAAATTCACCCCGGGGATCATGTCAGTCACCCTGCTAGACAGGGGTCCAGGGAAGTAAATATTGTGGGAAGAAATATCCAGGGGATTGTTATGGCTAGGCTTGTATAGGCTCTAGAGCAGATAGCCTAGTACCGACCTATGAACAAGATAAATAAAATATAAGAAAACAAATGCAAAGCTTTGGAAAAATGTATATATTTTGTTACAGTAAATGGGAGGAAAAAAAGGGGGGTCTAGTAGTGTGCACAGCAGAAGAATCTGTAGGAGTATCACAGAGAGAAGATTGTAATAGACCTACACTGCTCACAGTCTCTTGATTAAAAGCAGAACTTGCAGTGGCTTTTACTGGTTTGTACGGGGTTCTGCTCTCCGTGTTCTTGTATGCAGGCAGTTGCTTATTTTTATTTTTTCATTTTTTGTTGGACCTTTGTGTTTAAGGGACTGTAAGGAGAGAGAGAGAGGTTAATATGAAGTCAGAAAAGGGGTAGGTGAAGTAAGTAAGTGGAAATAAGAGACAGGGAAGGAAATGCCACCTGCACATCAGTGTCCTAGAGATGAGGGCAATGCTTCTAGTATTGCAAGCATTCCAGAGCTCTCTTCCAACAGGTAAGATTGCAATACAAACAGACAATATGTCCATGGTGTGGTACATCGGCAAACAAGACGGAACCAGATCCTATCCCCTCTGTCGAGAGGATCAGAGTGTTTGGCAATGGGCAATTTATTCTCAGTGTTTTCTAATGGCAATGCACATCCCAGGGAAATTTAATATGATAGCAGACAAGCTAAGTAGGGCAATTCTTATACTTCATGAGTGGTCCCTCAAACAGGAAATTGCGAACCAAATTTATTGCTATTGGGGCCAGCTTTGCTATGCCCTTTTTGCCACATCATCAACTCCAAATGCAGCAGCTACTTTGCCCTAATCCCCCTCCCCGGGGGAGTCACCCAGGGATGCACTTGTTCACAATTGCCCCCGGGACTTCTTTATGCATTTCCCCTTTTCTACAGAAAGCCAGATTGAGTTGCAAGATGATTCTCATTGCTCCTTACTGGCCTTGTCCGATATGGTTCCCCTTTCTATGGCCCCATCTTCTGGAGGAGCCTTGGATCCTGAACCCAGTGCCGGATCTTTTGACTCATCAGTCAGGAACGTTCCACTCATCTCTTCAAAGCCTTCAGCTGATGGCTTGGTTACTCCACTTCCCATGTTAGTCAGGCTTCCAGATCTATCCCGAGCAGTGCGACATTCTGGTTTTGTCACACAAGAGTACAGCTAGGAAACTTTATGCAAGCAAATGGAAGAGGTTTTCTTGCTGGGTTGACAAGAACCATATAGATCCTTTTACAGCCCCTATATCAGCAATCTTGGAATTTTTAACAGAAACCTTTAATCAGGGTGCAGCGGCAGCCATGGTACGAGTACAGTTGGCTGCTATATCAAACTACCACATGGGAGATATAGGATCTAACATAATGTCCCACATATTATGCAAAGCCTTTCTGAGGGGTACATTCCTTTTAAGACCTCCCGTAAGAGAATCACCACCTCCTTGGGGGTCTAAATTTAGTGCTATCCTCTGTTCTTCCCCATTCAAACCAGCCTCTTCTTGACCACTGAAGGTCTTATCTTGGAAGACAATCTTTTTTGATAGCCATTACTTCCGCTAGGAGGGTTTCAGAACTGCAAGCTCTGCCTGTTCGTGCCCCCCCCATCTAATTTTCCACGACGACATTGTCTCTCTCAGGACAAATCCTTCCTTTCTCCCAAAAGTTTGTTCTGAGGCCAATTTAAATCAGTCTATTGAGCTACCCATGTTGTTCCCCAATTTTGGCAACCAGACACAATATGAGCTTCACCAACTGGATGCACATAGGCAGCTACTTTTCTGCCTGCATAGGACAAAGGACTTTAGAAAAATCTGACCAACTGTTTCTTTCAGAAAACAGAAAAGGAACTGCAGTTTCAAAAGTCACCCTGTCAAAATGGCTTACAGACACCATTACTTATGCCTGTATCTCTCAGAATAAAGAGCTGCCAGGAAAAATTAGAGGGCATTCAACTAGAGCAATGTCGACTTCCACTGCCTTTCAGGTTAGGCTCCCTTTGGATTCAATTTGTGCTGCAGCCACGTGTTAACTCTTATACCTTTATCACTCATTACAAAGTAGATGTGGCCTCCCGGAGCAGGGCATCCTTTGGTTCCACTGTTCTGCAGAGTTTATTCCCTTGAGTCACCTGAGTAAGAAGCTGCTAGGGACGCAGTCCCAACCATCAAGAATGAAGGCGAGATAGGACAACATAACATAAAGAAGTTATGTACTCACCATAAAGTTCCATGTTTGTTGTCCATAATCTCGTCTTCATTCTTGCATCCCACCCTCCTTCCCCCTTCCTGGAGGATCGAGAGGACCTTCTCTAAAATTGGCTTTAAGTTCCTGATTCTCTTCTTGCCTTAGAAGTTATGGGCAGAGGATCTGTTGTAGTAGTTTGTATTGGGTTGCATAATCTAGTGATTAGTTATCTCAAACGAGATCTGGGTAACAGTCGCTAGGCATCTTGGGATAGTATGTAGCCTCAAGCCAGTGTTATGGCTAAGTCGGAATTGATGCTTGGTTCTGAACCCAACCATCAAGAATGAAGGCGAGATTATTGGCAACAAACATGGAACATTATGGTGAATATATAACTTCTTTTTTTCTTTCTGTGCTGTCCACTAAACTGTCTCTTGGTTTATCCCGGTTAGGAGTCACCACAGAGGAACTCCGATCCGCCAATTATTGGCAGTGAATTTTTATGGTGTTGATATGCCAGCCTGGCACCCAACCTTCAAGGAAGGCACACCCACGCACGCACCTACCTGCATTTCTTTTAAAGTGAATTCGACTAAGTTTACTAAATACTTAAGTATTCTCCAGTTTTTTTATTATTTGACTTGATATATTCCCGCAGTGTTCCACTTATTTTAAGCAACCTCATCATGCATTTTCCTCTTTATCTAGGTACAATTCTCCTAGGCAGTATGTTATCTTAGTCATAACCTATTAACATTTATTGATTGTATCAAGGTGTTGGGTCCCCTGCTGGAATAGCCATTTTTAACATGTTAAATGGGTAGCTGCCATACCAGAAGTCAAGAATGAAGTTATTAATCTTAAGCTCCGCTTCACATATTTTATAACCAGATATAATATGGTGTGTTTCTTTATCATAAAGTTGTTCATTCATTATGACTGCATAATATTAATTTCTGAAACAGCATTATTTTCATTTTTATTAGCTTTTGTAATGACTGGCAAGACCAGACAGGAGGAAACCACGCACACCACAAACCCAGTTTCACATAGAACTATCACAACTGCAAAACAAACACATAAACACACAAAGACATACTCGGAGGCACTGATCAAAAATCTACCAAAACTGCAGAGGCCTCCAAAGCAGACACCCAAGCAACTGCCACCTCAAGACATAAGACATGCAACACATAGTTCTCAAAGTCAGTGTGCTAAACAGTCACAGCCCTTAAGGCCAAACACAATGCCAGACACACTTGTTATAGGTGACTCCATAGTCAGACACACTGACGTCCCACTCACCAGACTGAACAAGGAAAAGATCACAGTAAGCTGCCTGTCGGGCGCTAGAATCCGCCACATAACAGAAGCACTCAGGTCACTCCACAGCAAGTACAAGTATGACTCAGTCATTGTCCATGCCGGTGTGAACGACCTGAGACGTACCTCCCTGGACTACATGAAAAGAGACATAGAGGAGCTCTCAGATTATGTAGCCCAGGCCGGTATGACCCTGACCCTGAGCAGTATCCTACCTTTACCAAGAATGATTCCACAATACAGAGACAAAATGATCAGCTTTAATAATTGGCTTAATTACTGGTGTCATTCTAAGGGGATCTAATGTCTGTCTGCCTGGGATGACATGCTTGACAAGCCACGCTGCTTCGCAAGGGACGGCTTGCACCTGTCACCCCTGGGCTTCCGGATATTGGCAAAGGCTCTTGCCACCCCCATAGTGCCTTTTTTAGGCAAGGCTCAAATGATAAACCTACCTCCCTAGGAAACAAAAATGGAGAAAAACTAAGGGTAATACTGCTCAATGCCAGAAGTCTAAACCTCAAGATGCACGCCCTCGAAGCCCTCCTCAGTATGGAGAACATCGATGTCTGTGCTGTGACTGAAACTTGGTTCAAGGCTCCTGAGAGCACCCCAGCACTATCAGGTTATACCTCATATCATGCGTTCCGGCCCCAAAATCCGGACCGAACCACAAAAGGAGGGGGAGTATCCATATTCATAAAGGATACCCACACCTCCAGGTTAGTGGCAACGCACGAAGCATCGGAGACCATCCAGGTGCAATTAACCATAGGTAAAACGACCACCCTCTCAAACTCAGGAAACCCACACAGCCTTCCTGAAGACACTGGAGAGTATGAATGTCTCTCCAAACACCATCATATTGGGTGACTTCAGCTACTTAAACATAGACTGGGAACATTACTCAAGCCCCAACATCCTAGCCCAAAGGTTCCTGGAGTTCATAAACTCAAATGCTATGGAACAACTAGTCACCATTCCCACAAGAGGAGAAAATATACTAGACCTGATCATCACAAACATGGGGACAAAATGCTCCACACCAGAAGTATATCCCTCATTGGTGAGATCAGACCATAAATTAATCTCACTGGAGATCCACATCCCGCCCCCAACCCCAGCAAAAAAGACCACAGTGAAGAACTTCTCAAAAGCAAACTTCACACTTCTTAAGACTGGAGTGGTATCCTTCAAGGCCCCCGGGCCAGTGGAAACCACAACCCACGCTGCTGAAACCCTTACAAATGCCTTCTATGAGCACCTCCAGGAATGTATGGATCATGCAATCCCTAATAAAATCAAGACCCTTTCCACCAAAGGCAGGCGCCCGGTCTGGTGGACCCCAGCCATAAACAAACTCTACAACAAGAGGAGAAAGCTACTACATGACAGAGCAAAATCCCTAAAAGGGAAGGCATCTCTGATCACTACTAGCAAAAAAACTACGATCACTCATAAAATCATCCAAGGCCAACTTTGAGAGAAAAATCGCTAATGACACAAAAGACAATCATAAGGCCGCCTTTAGCTATGTTAGAAACCTGGGTGGAAACTCCCAGATATGCTCAGAATTAGTCCAAAATGATACAAAAATCACTGAACCCACAGACATTGCCAATATACTGGCCGACAGGTTCAGTGCAAATTTCTCCCCTCCCTCGCCCCAAAAAGGAGAAATATCTATCCCACCAGAGTCTAGCCTCCCAAACATCTCAGATGCCCAGGTGAGAGCTGCTCTCTCTAAAGCAAAAAACACAGCATCAATGGGACCGGACGGTGTCCCTGGCTATGTGCTACACGAACTCAATGAGGATCTAAACCCACACATAAGGCTGCTGTTTAATCTTAGCCTTACTACAGGATACGTACCCAAAGAATGGTGTACGGCAACTGTGGTCCCACTCCACAAAGACGGTGCTTCTACGGACCCTGGAAATTACCGCCCCATAAGCTTGACGAGCCTTGTCTGCAAAGCTATGAAGAGGATTATAATGGAACTCATAAATAAAGACATTGGGGACCTACAGACACTGGATCCTACCCAATTTGGCTTTGTCAAGGGCAGATCCTGTCTCTTGAACTTGGTCGACTTTTTCGAAACAGTCACTAAGGCCATTGATGAGGGTAAGGCAGTTCACACAGCCTACCTTGACCTAGCAAAAGCGTTCGACACAATACCCCACTCGGGCATCATAGAAAAGCTCACCAGCTTAGATGTAAACCCATATGTCACAAGATGGGTTGCAAACTGGCTCAAGGACAGAACCCACAGGGTTAGAGTTGCTGGTGTCATGTCAGACTCTAAGCCGGTCACGAGCGGTGTCCCACAGGGCTCAGTCCTGGGCCCCCTCTTGTTCAGCATTTATTTTTCTGAAGTGCAGGCTAACAGGGGGATTGTGGCTGACAAAATTTGCAGATGACTGCAAACTGGGCACCATAATTGACACTCCATCAGACACAGACATCCTCCAGAGAGGTCTCATAGAAATGGATAACTGGTGCCAGAGCCATGGCCTTAAACTAAATGCTAAAAAATGTATAGTGATACCCTTTGGGAAAAACAAGGTAACCCCTAATTACCACATAGGTGGTAATCCATTAAACATGGAAGAAGTTATCAGGGACCTGGGGCCCAAGTTGACAGTAACCTCTCTTTTGACACTCACATTGCCAAAGTGGTTAGGAAGACATTCTACATTGCCCACCTGATCATGAAGGGATTCACATCCAGATCATGAGAGGTCATTGTACCCCTGTACTCTTCACTTATCAGACCAATTATTGAGTACAACGCCCCATTCGGAATTTACCTTACCCGACACCTGCAGCAGTTGGAAAGACCCCAAAAGTTCCTCACCAAAAGGATAAAGGGGCTCAAACATATGTCATACGCTGCCCGACTGAAGAAACTCCAGCTGTATTCAGTCGCATACCGTCTGCTCAGAGGTGATCTGTGCCTGACATACAAGGCCATGTCCAACCTGGAATTAATGGACATGCTCCACCTCAAAAAATCCAAATCCACCAGAGCCACGAGAGCAAGAGACTTAAACCTCAACACGGATATAAATAGGACGTGCTGGAGGGACAGATTCATCACCCAGAGACTCCCTACACTATGGAACAGAATCCCAGTCCATGTGAGGCAGAGCCCCTCACTGACTCTGTTCAAGAGAAATGTTGACGAGTGGATGGGAGATCGTAGGTTTACCCCAGGAATCATCTCTGTGTCACTGCTGGACAGAGGCACAGCAAACTAATGGGTATAGTATTCTCATCCTAAGGGGTGGTGAAAGCCACACACACTCTGGCTAGGCTTATAAATGCCCTAGGGCAGATAGCCTAGTATGAATCTATGAACATAAGTTTCACTGTGCTTCTGTAACAAAAGTGCAGAAGATGCAGCTATTACTGGATGTAGTTTGGGAAAACAGGCAGCTGACTAGCAGTTAAACAAGGAAGTTGGTTTATAAGCTCAGTTTCTCTAGAGATATGCAGTGTATTAAAATCATGTATAACTGGAGTGTGTATGTTTTTATGTTGATGCAGAAAACTCCAGATGCTTATAGTTGACTTGCCACAGTTAATGTGTTAAAGCTGTCTTTCATCTGCCAGGGGGAGGGATTCTCTTTAAGGTCTACTCCTGCTTTCCTTTCCCTTCCACTGATTGCGTGAGTATATTGTGGGGGGTGGGATGCAGCCTCTCTGACACTGAAACTCTGCCATGTTCCTAACATAATCTCCTCTTTGACTATGCCCTCCCCTGCACATACCCAAACCTTTGCTAGGGACATCATATGGAAGGCCCATGTAACCACCTCTCACTGTGGGATGGGCACAACCCCATCCATCTCTGCCACTCTGTTGTCCAAGCTGCAAATCAAACTTTGGATGTGATGTTATCATTTTCATTCTTTCCTCAACTGATGGGTCTCTGATCTGACTCTGCTGCTTTTTCCAGAATCTCCTATCCAATTCTCAAGCTCCTCCCTTTACCCACAATGCCGCACTAAGCTAACATCACTTGGATTTTGTTTACCACCATATCGCTCGGATGCAGATCCTTTCCCCCTCGAGGAGTCGGTACCTTTTCTCAGGGTTGTAAGTTTTTTTTTATTCCTTTTTTTTCAATAATTTTTATTTTTACAGTAGTAAATGTCACAAATAAAAACCATCTTACAACATGACCAAATATATATATATATATATATATATATATATATATATATATATATCTTGATGCCAAATACCGCAGGATATAGGTCGTACAACATATCTATTTACACTATGTACATAGATGCTTTCACTGTTAATTCCACAGTTATGTAGGCAGTATATACATTCGTAATATCCATGGATTAAGTCAGCTGTCTGGTCCTTACAGTGTGGGCAGAAAGGTGATTTTGATATGTTTAAATTTGTGTAGGATTGCAGGTGTAAAATAAGCATTATTATTGATAATGAGCTGAGTGCATGTTAACTTTTTGAGGGGTATAATCTTCAGTGTTAGATTGATTGCCTGGCTTATTTGCTGATCACCTGTGGATAGTTTAATTTTTCTCCAGTAGTTACAGAAGAGGAGGTCTTTCTGGTATTTGATTTCATTTATCATTTTATATGAATTGGTAATAGTTTTCTTTGTTGTGATAATAGTTTTCCAAAACCTGCTACAAGTTTCTATGTCACTATTGGTCATAGTAACATTTTGGAGGTAACTGGAACACAGTTCTTTGATTTGTCTTAGGATTATTGTGTGATTTAGGGAGGTTTAAGTTGGTCCTCATTTCTTGTATTGAACAGTTAAGGTAGAGATAAATATATTGGATTGTTTTATCTTTCAGTCTGGGAAAAGGGACTAAGTCCAGCATCTTATTGTCTATTTTTAAATTTGGGTTTTTATGAAGGGGTTGCAGTGTTGCCATGGCTTGTCTAAGGTTCAAGAATTGAAAGAGTTTTTGCGTTAAGTTGATAGAATGTTTTAAGGGCTCTATAATGTTATAAGTTTGTATTTCTTTCTGCTTCAGGAGTGGAAGTGCTTTGGGATTGAAACCTAGAGCTTTAATTTATCTATAATAGATTGTCACCCAAAGAGGAGACCAGTTTTCCATTGACTGGTTATGTCCGGCTGTTCTTAATATTCTGTTAGTGTTAATGATCGAGTAGTATATTTTAAAATCTGGTAGATTTAGTCATCCTTTGCTTTTGGGGAGTGTTAATTTTGGATAGATTCTTTTTTTGGGTTCCCATATAAATTTTGCTAGGAAGGTATGAATTTGTTTGAAGAATTTATTATGTATTGTCTGTGATGTCATGAATATATACATTTAGTCTAGGTAAACTGTTCATTTTGATTATTGATACTTTGGCCAAGAATGGTAGTTTTAGGTTGTTCCATCTTTTACAGTCTTGCATTATATTTTGCCATTTAAGGTTTACATTGTGTTGGTAGAAGTCTTTGTTGTTCTGGAAAAAGGTGATACCCAGGTATTTAGTTTCTTCTTTTATTTTTATTGTGTTTAACAATGGTATTAGTGAGATGAGTTTGGGTGTTTTTAGGGGGAAAATATTAGTTTTATTGAGGTTTAGTTTGTAGTTAGACATAGTCGAGAAATGTTCAATTGCAGCTATTATTTTGTTTATATCTGAATTTGGTGTAGTACAGTTTATGTTCAGATCATCCGCAAATGCAGTGAGGTATATTTTGAAGTTGTGTATTGATGGAGGATTGTGGTATGTATTTTGTTTAATGTACAGAAAGAGTGGTTCTAGGTATAGGTTAAACAGGAAGGGTGATAATGGGCATCCTTGTCTTGTTCCATTTTTTATTAGGATCCTATTTGACCAAGTTTTATTTATATATAGAGATGTGTATGGGTTGCTATAGAGAGTTTGGATGATCTGAATTAAGTTATTGGGTATATTAAAGTAGGGTAGTGTTTAGAGTAAGAATTCTAGATTAACCCTATCAAATGCCTTGTGGGCATCCACTACCATTGTGTAGATGTTGATATTGTATCGGTTAGCGTAGCATATTAGTGCAGCTAATGTTAATGTATTGTCACTAGTCTGTCTATGTGGTGTAAAACCGGATTGTTCACTAGTCCGGTCTATGTGGTGTAAAACCGGATTGTTCTGGGGAGATGATTTTCATTATCAGATTTTTCATTTTGTTTGTAAGTATAGAGGCAAATGTTTTAGTATCTGTATTTAAGAGGGAGATGGGTCTGTAGCTGTCTGGGTTTTTGGGGTCTGTGTGTTCTTTTAATATAAAGATGATTTTAGAGGCATTAAAGTGGATATCATGTATTTTATAGTTTATTATGTAATTCAGTGTATAGTATAGTAGTTTGGCTATCAAGGGGGAAAATGTTTTGTAAAATTCTGATGAGAGTCCATCCGGACCCGGAACCTTATCCGCTTTTAAGTGTTTGATTGTTGTAATAAATTCACTGATGGATATCGGTTCAGTTTAGTTTTTTTTTTGTTGGTCTAAATTGAGTTTAGGGAATTTCAGTTTTTGAAGGAAGAGTTCTATTTTCCTTTGAGATTTGTAGTATTTGTGCTCCATATATTTGAGAGTATATTTGTTCAAATGTTTTAATAATGTCTTAATTTTTTGTGTAGTTTTTGTCTCTGTAGTTTATTTCTGATATATTGGAGGCATTTTTGTGTTGGGAGATAATTCTGGCCACAGCTCTAGATTTTATTTGAGCTTCTTCTGCGTAAGTGGCTAACATTCTGGCTTCATAAAAAGATAGGTTCCTGGTTTCTAACATATATAGATCCCTTTGCAGTTTTAAAAGTTCTGCTTCTGTTTGGTTCTTAGGGTTATTTATTAGTTCTTTTTCACGATGCTCTATTTTCCCTTTCTATCATCCTCTGAATTTCCTCACCTGTCCTCCCTTACTTTTCTAGTGGTTTTCAGCTTCTGTCCGTCAGGCATTACCTTTATTTCTTATCAGCTAATTCTTGGGGAACTCCATTGAGTACTGTTGTTATTTTTACCTTTCTTTCCTTTTCCTAATTTCTACCTTTAGAAGGCATTCTTTTGTATTATTGTTGGTATCTTTCTTCCTATAAATAATTTTTTCTCTCTCTCTCTCCTAACCATCGTTTCTTGATCTTCTGGCTAAATGCTTGTGTAGTATATTTTCCTTAAAATGACAGAAGCCGACTGGGTTTAAGAAATGCCACTTCCTGTGGCCAAAAGATTCCCAACTCTGATGCCTACAGGGAATGTTTACTTCTTGGGGGCTGCCCATTTGAAACCTGTACAGATAGTGCAGTCAGTATCCAATTCCAGAGCTACAAGTGACAAATGAAATAAGTTGGTATTGAGGGAACTTCTTCCTACTACTTCCTCTTCTCTTCTCTTCCAACTGGGGCTCAAACCCTTCCAAGAGATGTGAAAAAGGGAAGCCTAAATCTGCTGCTAAGGATAAGGACACCAGAAAAAGGTCTCCAGACTGCTGACCTACTTTGGATCTGGCCACTGAGCCTGTGTCAGAAATTTCAAACGAGTCTGATCCAATCATGTCAATACTTGCCGGAGCAGATATCTATTAGACTTGCTTCTCCCTTTCTCCAGGACACTCCAAGGGAGCACTGCAGGCTGCCTTCAACCAGCTGCTTCCTTAGGTCCTCCAGGAGCTTGTGTGAAGCAGAAGTAGATATTAGAGCCATCCTTGCCTCTCAGTGTTTTCCATCCTCAGGCAGGGGGCCTGTGGGGGGGGGGGGGTTCAAGGGTTTTTGACACAAGGGACTATGACTCCAGTGCTGCTGGCTTCTGTTTCACCTAGACCATCTGCCTTTCAGGTATTGGAGAGGGCCTTCTGTTTGCTCAGAGAGAGGACATCTTGCCCATCTCAAATCCCATTTCTTTACCACCACTGTATCTTGGTTCTGAGCTTCTCACTTCTATTCCACCAGGACAGCCAACCCGTTCAAGTCTGTAGTCAGTCCTTCAGGACTTTCCTGTCACTTCCGATACCTCACCAGACCACCCCCACTGATGAGGTCCCTCGGAAGAGAACATACAAAAGGAGACGCTTGGATGCCCTTCAGAAATGTCTCACTGAATTCACTGACTTCGATGATAGGGAAGAGTCCCCCAGATCTCCATCTGAGGGATGTCTCCTTTGGAGGAAAAATTGGAACTTCTAAGACAGAAAGTTGGTTGGTCTTCTGACACCCCTTCCCAGGAGGAGTTGGTATTCCTGAGGCTTTCAAGTCTGGCATGACTTTGTCTTGGGTGGCACCCCTGAGTGATAATGGACCTTGTCTCATGTTGTGCATGGAAGGAACCAGATACTGTGCAGCCTATCCCCAGGTGCCCGGATATGGTTTTTGTTCCCCCCCCCCCCCCCAGGACAGAGCCCACTGGAGCAGAGAGATTCCGGTAGTTGCTATGGTTATGGCAGCAGCCACTAAGAAATAGCTCACAGAGCAGTACTCATTTGTTATTTCTCATAACGGGGAGTCTAGGACATTGGACATATTTTGTAAGAGCGGTTACGCTTCAGTGACCTTTGCCCTGTGGTCATTAAATTATTTGGCATACTTTATAAGTTTTCAGAGCAATTTGAATAAAGAGCTCTCCAAATATCTTTCCATGTCTATGGAGGATGAGAACAAAATCTTTTCACAACTGGCCACCTTTCAGCTCCTATCTAACGCATCTATGAGGCTGATATTCCGTGATGCAGAGGGTACCTCATGGGTGGTGGGTTCAGGCATAGCTGTCAGGAGACATGCCTGGATGTGCCTATTTGATGTTGCGGAGCCCTTCAAGTCTACATTTGACAATGCTTCTTTTGAGGAATCTTTCTTGTTTAGCCCAAAGGTGAAGGAAGCGCTCTCCAAAAGTGAGCAAGACTGGATTACCTTGTCTGCTGTTGGGATCTATTGTTCTACTTTTCAGACCCCATTTTCCTTGGTGTCAGTGAAGAGAAAAATGTTGTTTTGCAAATCCCAGGGACTTTTAAGACTCGAGAGGAGGTGGTTCTCCCAGAGATGGGGGGGGGGGGCAGTCTAATGGAAGATGCCGCCCCTGTGGCAGAGGTGGCTCACAGAACCTGGTTTACCAGAATTCCTTCCCAGACAAACCCAAGCAGCACTCCTGAGGATTTGCCTGGCTGCTGTTCTCTGGAGGCAGTCAGGAGTGGGGCTTGTCTGTGCACCATGAAGCCTGGGCATCCATCGCAAAAGATTTTTGGGTCCAGAGAATCGTATCCAGAGGTTATACAATTTTTCCAAATTCACACTTTTATCCCACCCAATAAGAGGAGGCAGCACCCTTGGAGATAGAAAAGCTGCCAGAAAAGAGAGTTATCCAGAAGCCCCCCCCCCACCACACACACACACACACACACACACGCACACACGCACACACGCACACACACACACACACAAGACCAGATAGTATCTGGAACCTACTCAGGATTCTTTTTAGTGCCAAAGACAGGGGACTTGAGACCCATTCTGGATCTCGGCAGTCTAAACCAGAATTTGAAATATTCAAGGTTCCAGATGGTAACTGCCGCTAGTTCGATCAGGATAAAACAGACCAACAGTTGTGGGTTCAGTTCAAGCAGCTTTATTACACAGAAATGCATCTGGATTGAGGCTTAGTAACTTTAAACTTGTAAACAGGCTGACTACTGCACTTGTATATGTTAACACACTGGCTGTTCTCTCAAAATGTCACTGCTGCCTGCATGGGCTCACTATTTATATGCACGTACCTACATCTGGAAATGCTTCTTAAAGTTGCAACACATGCTCTGTTCTACGTCCTCCCTCTTTGAGAAATAGGTCATACACTAAATGACAGTATTCATTGATATGTAGTTACACAGAAGTGATCTTTTGACATACACTTATACAGAACTAATTCTTTGACATGCAGTCATACAAAATGAACACGCACAAAACAATCCTGTCCAGGTTGCTATGTATTTTACAGTAGGTCTAGAAGTACGACCTGATCATGTAACATAAAAATCAGAATTTGCTCTAGCAATGGGGACTGTCTTCAAGGAATGTTCAACTTTGGGGACATCTGAGACATCATCAGGAACTGGAATGAATACTGAGACATGTTCTTCAGTATGAACATTATCGGGGTTGCGCTGAGATCTAGAGTCTGTATCATAGGTACGATGCTGCAATATAATTTCAGACAGCAGAAAAAATGCTTGTGGTGTTTCCTGTATTCTGTGCCCCCAGATTCCACTAAGTAGGATCTCTGCTCGGCACATATGCCTCTCACTTGACCAACTTGATCAAAGCCTTTTGTTGTTTGATTCCTCACCGTCTCCGCTTCTTTCTGCGGATGAAGAAATCTGCTTGTTTTCATAGCTGGACTTCTGAAAGGAAGACTTCTTAAAGAGTTGGGCTTTGATTGCTCTGTTGTTTTTAGCATTCGGCATCAACAAACTAGGACGGACAGGCAAGGTTGTTCTGGCTTGCCTAGATAGAAGCCCCTGAGCAGGTGAGCCAAGTAGATTGCCACTGGGTATATTTCTGAGATTAAGTTATTTCAAGAAGATATTGGTATTGGCACATTTTTGACCTGTCTAGTAATTGCTTTGCACTCTGTACTGCATGTTCAGCAAGGCCGTTTGTGTCTATTCTGGACTACTAGTAGCATGGATTAAGTCCCACTCTTTTTTGCAAATTTCTGAAACAATTGACTGGTAAACTGGGTAACGTTGTCAGAAATAACTGTGTGGACTACCATGGACTGAGAAATGACGTTTCAACTTAGTAATAACAGCACTGGATGCTAGATTAGGTAGCAAATTGATTTCAGACCAGTTCGAATAAGAGTCTGCCAATACTAAGTAAAGCTGATTGATTGTTCCACTCAAATATGTCGGTGGCTACTGTTGACCAAGGTAGTTCAGGAATCTGGCTTAGCTGCATATGAACAAGATGAAAAGACTTTATCAATGTCTTTTGATTGAGAAGGCCAAAATACTGGGCCTCACCCTTCTTTTGGTAGCTTCGGAACCTGGGTGGCTACGATGCAAAATCTGAATGTATTTATGTTGTAAGGAAGTAGAAACGATAACTCTGTGACCTTTGAAAATGATACTATCTTCCATCACCATCTCATCTTTGTATGGAAAATAAGATTGTACTTCTGGTAGTACACAAGATTGCTTTGAAGGTCATCCAACATTTTATGAAGTAGTTGAGGTTCTGCAAAATTGGATCAGTCTTTGTGTGATCTCTCAGCTCATCCATGTCTTGTGGTTGAAAAATTATGCACTTCTGTGACTTCATAGTTAAAATTCTTTACATCAAACTGTTCTGTGGTATTTCTGGGTGATCTTATCAGCCAGATGTCTTGCTGGAGTGGTGTGCATTGGCTTCTTTAAAATAGAGGTGGTTGATCAATTTTGACTTGGGTAGCTTGACCATAAATATAATTATGGAACTTCGAACATGTCAACACAATTGCCAGAAGTTCCTTCTCGATTTGAGCATACTGCATCTCTGTTTGGGTAGCAGTTCTAGATGCATAGGCAAGTGGTCTGCCCTCTTGAAGAATAACTGCACCAAGACCGAACTTTGAAGCATCACAGGAAAGAACTACTGGTTTGTAGACCTAGGGCAACATTTTTGCTCGTCAGCTCTCTTAAAGGCACTGATAACTCACTAAAGTTAGGGATGAATTTGCCCACATAGTTAACCATACCAAGGAAATGCTGTAGGGATTGGAAGTTGTCTGGAGCTGGCATCTCAAAAATGGCTGCTTGTTTGGAAGGGTCTGGTCTTAAGCCTGTACTGGTGAATGACCTACTTGGGTAACGTCTGGTAGCCTGAATAAACATTTCAGAGGATTGAACTTCAAGTTCACTTCATGCGCTCTGTCCAGAACTTTCCCGAGGTTTCTGTCATGCTCTGCTTTTCCATTATTTCCAACCAGTAAGTCATCCACTACTATAGCACATGGGTAACCTGAGAAAATTTGCTCCATTGCAGACGTTACTGGCAGAATTTATTTCAAAAGGCATTCTGAGAAATCTGTATCTACCAAGTGGTCTGCTGAATGTAGTCCGTAGTGAAGATTTGCATTACTTGCCAAAATGAACTTTTTGCATCTAGGACAGACAAAAACAGTGGCACTTGGCATGAGGATGGCAACCTCCTCAACTGTACGCATAGGATGATGAGGTCTCTCTAATGCTTTATTCAACTCTCTTGGGTTAATGAATATTCTGATTTCCAAGCTTTTCCTATGAGCAACTACAATGGAAGATACCCAGTCTGTTGGTTCTGAGACTGGGTAAATAGCACCTTGCTGCCATATCTTATTTAACTGGACCTTGACCTTGTCCTACATAGCAGTTGGAGCTATTCTCACTGGTCTGACCACTGGACTGACTTCTGGGTCTACCTTCATGGAGTACACAACTGGAAGTTTACCTAGCTTGTTGTCAAATACATCCAGCATATTCTGAGAAAATGGCATCAGTGAAGCTGGAACTGGGACATGTGCTTACATGATAGATTTTTTTGGTAAAAGAAAGTTTCATTCTAAACTGTCTGAGACTTAATAATGACTGCACAGGTATTCTGGCTACTTAGAATTACAAGCTGTAACTGTTCCCAGCCGAATAGCATGAAAGCACTACTGAGCCTTTGGTTTGAATCTGTTCACCTCCATAAGCAGCAAGCTTTGCACAATTAGCTTTAGCAAATGTTTCTGCTGACATTACATTATACTTTGAACCAGTGTGTACTTTGAACTTCCTGGGTTTACTGTTGAGTAGGACAGTACAAAACACTTTGTTCTTTGCCAGCAAATCTACTACATTAATCTTTTCACTGACCACTAATACACCATCTACATAGAAAGTGAGATTGCAGCTTTCTAGATCAACTTGCTTCTTTGAGTGATCTTTCTTAACTGAACGAGGCTTGCTTGATTTACAAAACTTTTGAAAGTGGTTTCATTTTTTTTTACACTTGTGGGATTGCTGACCAAATGCTAAGCACTTCACTCTTTTAGACTCATGATTGGCACCACAGTTATGACAGTTAACAATAAGACTTGGGTTTTGCTGATTCACCCTTATACTGCACTTAGCATATCCGCTTTGCTGAGCTAGTCTTGGAACTTGCTAGAAAGTTACGGAATCTCCCAGGAGAACCTGTAGGGGCTGCAGCTGCCATGTGCTTAGGCCTGCTTCTGCTAGCCACATGCTGCATGCTGTCTACGCTTGCTTTTAGAAGCTGCTGAAACCATGCTCTCTTAACTTGCAAGCATTCTTTTGTGACTTTCTGTGAGATAATGGATTTGACAAATCTCTATAGCTTTGTTTAACGTTAAGTCACTGTCACGAAGCGGAATCTTTCTCACTGCAGCACTGTTAACACCACACACAAGCCTGTCCTTTAACCCAGCTTTCAGATCACTAAATTTGCATGCTTTAGCCTTCTTTCTCAAGTCGGTGATTATAAGCTGCAAAAGTTTCACCTGGCTTTTGGCCTCTTGTATAAAGTAGGTGTCTTTCTAATGTAACATTTGTTTGGGGGTTGCACATTTTTCTAAGTTTACATTTCAGGCACTCGGGGGGGGGGGGGGGGGATTCCTGTTTTGATTCAGCCGGTACAACAGTGCGGCAGTTTTCCCCTTCTCCAGTATATACTGCTGGCGCATACACAAATGAACCCAATCTTTCAGTGGCTTCTGACTCCACTAAGTTAAGCAAAGTAAATGCCCTTATATGTGCATCTTTGTCAGAAAAAGCTGCTTGTATGAAAATATTGTATTCCTGCTCAAATACTCTCCAGTGCTCTGCAATATTATGATCAAACACAAGTGGACTGAGTCTGCAAAATGCCTATTCCATATCAACACAGTAGTGAAGGTACTTGAAATTATGTACGAACACACACACACACACACACACACACACACACACACACACACACACACACACACACACACACACACACAATACACAAATATATGCCAGAACTTGTAATAATGCCCAATAGCATAACAGACTTTTTGAAAAATTGCACTTAGCCGTAGGACAAGAACACTTAAAAATCACTGTACTTTACAAAACCACCCTTTATCAGTGTAAGAAATACTTCAAAATGACTGTACTTTGCAAATAAACTGTATACAACACAAGAAGCTCAGAGTAAGAAATGCAGTTTGCAAATGGACTGTGTACAGCACAAGAACCTTTCAAAATGTCTGTACTTTGTGATATAACTCTGTACAGTGTAAGAAGCACTTTGAAATGGCGGCACTCTGTGAATAAATGTACACAGCACAAGACACTTTTTGAAATGACTACTTTGGAAAGTAACTGTACTTTTGCATACAGCGAACTCTTCTTGAAATAATTGCATTGTAATAAAGCACACACTCTGCAAACACTTTGGGCACACTGAGATATTAAGAACAACTCTAGTTATGCTTTGAATGGCTTCGGTCAATGTATTAGTTTATGCCAAGCAGTCTTTTACTAAACATGCTGTCACCTTGCTTATTTTGCCCTTTTATCGTACTCGTTATGCCCATTGAACCTCTTGACATGCTCATTATACTTTTCTTGTGCTTGTTTTACTTTAAACATGCTTGTTATGCAAACCAGTGGTAATTCTGAGCCCCTATATAAGTATTTCTTATAGTTTTATCAAATGTGGTGGTTTTGAACACTTCATTTAATTGATGTGTTTTGTGCCTTTCGTTTTATTAGAAATACGTTTTGTACTATTTGTTTAATTAATTATGTGTTTTGTGCCTTACGAATGCTCCGTATCATTTTTTTTTTTTTTTTGCAAAATCATTTATGCAAGTTTTGGTTACCTAAAGGCCCTTTTTAATTGTTTGAGCACTGTATCACCACCCAACCTGCTCAGTATACCTTCACTGTCAACTCTGCTCCTCATGGCTTGAAAAAGTTGTACTCAATCCCGGTCCTGACACCATGTTGCTTGTCTGGTCAGGATAAAACAGATGAACAGTTGCGGCTTCAATTCAAGCAACTTTATTACACACAAACATATGAATTGATGCTTAGTAACTTAAACTTAAATTAACTTATAAACGGACTACTACACTGGTACATGTTAACACTGGCTGTTCTCTCAAAATGGCACTGCTGCCTGCACGTGCTCACTATTTATATGCACATGCCTACACTTGGAAATGCTTCTTAAAGTTGCAACACATGTTCTGTTCTACAGTCACCGTTCAGTCCATTTTGCCCCTGATACAGAAGGACGATTGGATGTACTTGCTAGATCTTCAGGATGCGTACTATCACATCCAAATGAACAGATGCTTCAGAACATATCTGTACTTTTAGTTGGGAGGCAGTCATCAGTTCAGGGCACTGCCCTTTGGTCTCAGCATATCCTGTAGGGTGTTAACCAAAGGCATGACAGTGGTAGCAACTCACCTGAGACTTTTGGGATTCACTGTAGACGACTACCTCAACCAGGCATCTATTTTTACAATCAAGGGACTGTTAGCTCCATTTAGGTCATCTGGATATCACCGTCAACTACAGCAAGTCCCACCTCACATCACGCAGAATCTGGAGTTTATAGGTGCTTGTCTATACATGGTCAGTTAGTGTCACTTCTTTCCTGTAGAATACAAACAGTCGGGAGACTTCCATGACGGCTGCACATTGACTAACAGTTTAATTCTAGCTCTCCCAGTGTGAAAACAGAAACTCTGCAGAGCATGCCAGTGGACTTCTGAGTTTCTGGGTAAATTTCATTAACTGGCTAACTAGTAAATGCATTGCCTGGATGCCAGGAAAAAAAGGAAATACTGAGGAATTGAAGGAAAATATGCTGCTAAAGTGTGGAAAAAACACTGACTGGGAAAAGTACTTCAGCTGTTTTAAGCAAAAAGCAGTGCAAGCTCCAGACATGACTTCCAGTAAATTAGAGGAAAGTGTAAGACAACTGCAGACAGATATGGTTAAAATAAGTGAAACACTGATGTAGTATATCAAGTCAAACAACCAAACGCTGTTTAAGTGAGAAGCTTTTAACCGATTATTCAGATGAGGTGGTAAAATAAAACTGCAAAAATCATAGGTCGAAATGACGAAAAGGCTGACAATATGAGACTGCTCAAGAAAATATGTTTCAGATAACAGAATTAGAGGACAAGAGAATGCAGGGAAAACCTGAGATTTTCTGCTGTACACGAGAATCTTGAAGGAACATATTGTATTCATTTTATGAAGGCACAAATAAGCAACTGGACTGGTATCACACAGCAGGATTTGATGATTGAAAGGGCACATTGCGTAACTCTGTATGCTATGAGAAAGCAGCCTAGACCTGCAATAATAAAGATGCAGTCTTGTCAACAGAAGGAGTTGATTTTGACAAAACTGTGGCAGAAGGACAAAATACTAAAAATGGGAGACAGCACATTGTTTGTGGAGAATTACTCATTGTACACTAGGCAGAAGAGTAAATTTATTCCACTATTCAGGGAATGTTTAAGCAGGCATGAGATTCAAACTGTTGTACCCAGCTATCGTCAAAATATTTTTCCTTGAAGGACAAAATCATTCTTTGAAGTACATGCTAAGGAGGAAATACAAAAGTTTGTCCAACGAAATGAGAGCCGTGAAACAGGAAGAGATTGTTTCTTGTTCTTCTCGTAATAAAGACCACAGAGAGACTGTGCCAATGAAACCTTTTCCAATGTTTCAATGGTAAATGCTGGATCGAAGGAAAGGAGAGTGACTTTACTAGAAGAATCAAGAGTACATTGGAAATAAAGCGGAGACATGATTTGGGAGATGGAGATGAATAGGAAAGAACAGTGACTTCGTAATTGACAAGTGTGGGACTATAAAACCAATTATATTTGTGAAATATGATGGAACTAGAAAATCTGGAAATGTTTTACCCTTTTTTTGGACTTTGGGCTTGTCTGGGACTCTAGCGTTTGCCCTACATCAGATCATTTTAATGCTCTGAAAAATACATGAAGCAGGGGAAGAGGAAGGGTGAAAGTTAACTAACTAAATTGTTTTCTTAATGTTGCTATTTTCATAGTGCATGATTTTCTTTGCGTGCACTAAAGTAAACTTTTCTCCATTATTTTAAGTGTAATGGGATACTGTTGTAAACAGGTGTTCTTGTTTTTTTATCTCCCTTCTCTCTCCTCCCTTATTCAGTTTTAAGAAATGTAGGCACTGCAGTGTCTTAAAGTCTGGTTAAAAAGGACATGACAAAAGGAAAAAAGGTGCCTTTTCTCATTCTTGCATTGGGGAATGACTCGATTTAAGGCCCTTGGCTTGATCTAATAAGTTTTAAGCGAAAGCAAGTAAGTGAAAAATAATATTGAATATTATAAGGCTTTTTCTAGGAAATAAACGTATGCTTAGCAGCAGTTCAGTATCTGGTCCTCATGTCACCATGTTGAAAATCTGATGAATGGAAGTTGGCTAGGAGATGATGATCTCTGAAAGCATTCAGTTGTTTCCCCAGCTGGGAGAGCTATAAAGATCAGACAAAACCAGACAGTACTTAGAAACGCAGACTGCACCATGCATCTTGGCATGGATAACCTTTTCTTTTAGGTTGTCAAGTTTGTGTGTGTGGATGTCAGTTTGGTACATTAGTTCCTATTAGGAGGGTAAAGTTAAGCATTTGAGGATGTACATAGTTTAGTTTTGTGTGTTACTATTAATAAGTTTTAGGGGCTATTGGGAGTGTTTTTTTTAATAGGTTCATAGATTAGTACTAGGCTAACAACCTTCTGGGTCATTTTAAGACTAGGCAGTTACCCCATGTGAGAAACCCTGCACCTTGTGTTTGTAAGGTAAACACCTTAACCATTGTGCCATCCTCCCACCTTTTTTTGAGGGTTTTCAATAAAATGAAAAGTTTTGTAAGATGTGACTTGGGCTAAAATGGGTATAACAAGAAACAACTGTATAAAAGTTCAACCTGCCAAACAGTGTATGCATGTAACACAAAAGCCGGAATTGGATGTTTCATAGGTTCATATGTGTGTACTAGGCTAATGGCCCTGGAGCCTTTACAAGCCTAGCCCATCGGATTAACCAGGCATCATGCCACCCGACGTTAGTTCCTAGTGCCTCTGTAGAGTAAAGCTACTGGAGTAATCCTGGGGTGAATTTTCCGTTTCCCATACACTAATCAAGATTTGTCTTGAAGAGGGCCAGGGAGGTGCTTTGTTTGACATGTATGGGAAATATATTCCATAGCATGGGCAGTCTGTGGGCTATGAACCTGTCCCTCCAGCTTGTGCTGTTGATTGTGGTGATAAGGTTGAGGGTCTCTGGAGCGTGTAGTGCGGAGGGATTGGGATTTTTTTTTGATGCAGCATTTCTAACAAAGCTGGGTCAGACATGCCTTTGTAAGTCCAGCAGAGATCGCCTTTAAGTAGGCGATATGAGACCGAGAATAGTTGGAGGGTTTTGAGTCTGTCCATATAGGACAAGTGTTTAAGGCTAGGATCCCCTCTGTGAGGTACTTTTGCAGCCTCTCCAGTTGTTGCAGGTGTCTAGTGAGGTACATGGCAAATGGGGCATTGTACTTGATGATTGGCCTAATGAGGGAAGAGTAGAGGGAGACAGTGACCTCTTTCTACCTGGATGTGCAAAACCCTTGGTAATGAGATGTCACATCGAAGGTCTTTCTGAACACACTGGCAATGTTGTGGTCAAGAGAGGTTGCTGTCAACCTGTGTTCCCAAATCTCTTGTAACGCCTTCTGTGTTCAGTGGACTACCATTGATGTAGTAATTCATGGGAACTGGGTTTTTCCCAAAGGGGATGACGACACTTTTTTTGGCATTGAGCTTAAGACCATGGCTCTGACACCAGTCATTGGTCTCAGTGAGGCCTTTTCTGTAGGATGTCAGCATCACTTGAGGAGTTGATAATAGCTCCCAACTTGCAATTGTCTGAACTTTGTCACCCAGAGTCCCTCTGTGTTGGCCTGGACTTCAGAGAAGTAGATTCCAAACAGGAGATGACCCAAGACTGAACCTATAGGACTCAACTCGTGACTGGTAGACAGTCTGACTTGGAGTCAACTACTTTCACACTCTGGGTTATGTGAGCCAGTTTGCAACCCACCTAGTGATACAGGGGTTGATGCTTAGCTTAGTGAGTTTTTCTATGATTCCTGATTGGGGAACAGTATGAAAGGCCTTGGCCAGATTAAGGTAGGCTGTATGAATCACCTTGCCTTCGTCCACAGCTCTGGTGACTGACTCAAAGAAGTCGACCATGTTGAGCAGGGATGATCTACCCTTCACAAAACCATACTGTGTGGCATCCAGAGTTTGGAGATTCCTTATTTCCTTGTTTATTGGGTCCATGATGATTTGTTCCATAGCTTTGCATATTAGACTCGTCAGGCTAATGGGGCGATAATTCCCGGGGTCTGTATATGCTCCTCCTTTGTGGAGAGGGATGACTGTAGCAGTGTGCCATTTGGTAGGGACAAAGCCTGAGGTGAGGCTGTGATTGAACATGGCACAGGTGAGGTGCCAGTTCACTCTGTAGTTCATGTAGAACACAGCCAGGGGATATTATCAGGTCCCACAGACTTTATTGTCTCTGGACCTCACAGGAGAAGTGGGACATGCTAATTTTGAAACAAATGGTGAGAACCTTACTGAATTTTATCCGCTCTTAAAGACTATAGAAGACAACTTGTATCAATTACAAAGGTATGCGTGGCAAAGGCTACACTTACAAGCATGTATTCATTTTAAAGTAGTCCCCAGGGGCATGCGGGTGTTCTGTATGCCCACCTATGGGGACTCACATCCTGAACTACTCAAGCGGTGGCAGGATCTTAACATAGAGTTGGGATTTAAATATGCTCAACTAATGCTTGATTATTTCCTGCCACTAGAAACTGAACTGAGAAATAAAACGGAGCACTTGTATCAACAGCTACTAGAACGATTTAGTTCAGAACATTGTCTTGACAAAATTAATCATGTTTTTTCTCAAATAAATGTTTTTAGTGACAGATTGAGAACTACTAAGCAGAAAAAACTGTTGCGTGATTATCACGACTTTCAAAAAGGCCAGGTGTTTGTTTGGCCGAGATTTCATTCCACTAATAATCCAAACTCTATGACAACATCTGAAACAGTTTCTGTTTCTTCCACCAAAAGATCTACAGATAATTATTCTGCTGCACCGACATTGCCGGAGGCACCTGCTTCTATGGTTAACAGAGATACACATGCAACGGCTACATTTGGAAATAGTCAGACTGATATTATTCAAACTGATACGCCTCCGCCGAATCAGGAGGCTTTTTTCCATCAGGTGCCTGCGACCACCACGGGAGCTATACCCAAAAATAACTCTAGTGCGTTACCTTCACTAGTGAATTTTTTACCATATCAGAAACTGACTTTAACATATCCAAACAGGGGAAGGTCTCACAGCAGGGATTCCCGCAAGAGAAAGTACTCAGCGGAGTTATCCGGTCACAACAGAAGGAAAAAGAACTGACTTCAGATTTATTGTTTAACTTTTCTAACCTTGTTTTGGATTGTACTAGTATACAGGTTTTAAACAGAGGCCTCAGTTTTATACCGGCCACTCCGGCTATATTAACAGACACACTGCTTGATTTAAGGATGTTTTGCAGGAAATTATGTTTAAAATTGCTATTTAATGACACAACACCTCATGAATGGGGGAATGGTTTAATTAGAACAAAAAGTGTATTTATCCCTGATATGCCTTTACACGTAGAATGTTTCCTTAGGGCTTGTGAGAACCAGTTTTATTCAATGTTTAGTAAGATAGACAAGAAAGGTAGGTTTTACAATCTGACTCCGGATGAATATCGTTCTCTTAATGAACTTAAACAGAACGCTCAGATAGTCATTAAACCAGCTGACAAGGGGGGGGGAGTAGTCCTTTTAAACATGCAGGATTACATCATCGGCATGACCCAAATGCTGCAGGAAGCAGACACCTATACCCCCATATCTCCTGAAGAAGTGACTAAAATCATTAAAACAGTCAAAGATGTCCTTTATGACCTTCTCATGTGTCGCCAGATCAGCCAAGAAGTATGAGTTTTTATATATAGAACATCCTACCATTCCCACAATAAAAGGAATACCCAAGGTACATAAAGGTGTATATCCAGTCCCATTAAGACCTATAGTATCGGGTGATAAGTGGGTGACAGCACATGCTTCTCAATTAATTGAAAACATATTGAGACCAGTAGTAAACCAGTCTCCCACCATACTTAAAGACACATATGATTTTTTGAATGACATCAAAGAATTAAATTTAGATAGTTGTCAATCATATCTTTTGATCACTTTGGATGTCAAGGATTTATTCACCTCGATACCTAATGACACAGGCATGCAATATATAAATGAACTATTAATTAAAGAAACTAATTTTTCTAAGGATAGAATCATATTAATTGATCAATTGTTAGAACTAGTATTATTCAATAACGCCTTTATGTTTGGTGGCAATAATTATCTACAGAAGTGGGGGGTTGCCATGGGCACCCCCTGCGCTAATACTTATGCCAACCTGGTAGTCCTGTGGTGGGAAAAGTTATACCTTTTCACTCATGAGAATTTTAAGCTCATTAAACTTTACAGGCGTTTTGTGGACGACGTTATAATAATCTGGGAAGGTACTCTGGAGTTATTTGAATCTTTCTTGCAATATCTGAATACCACCAGTACGTTTTTACGTTTCACACAAGAGATTTCTAATCAAGAAATTCACTTCTTGGACGTCACCCTTAGGTTCACGAAGGAGGGTACATTAGAATCCACTTTATATAGGAAACCAACTTGGAAGAATTCCATGCTATGCTTTGATAGCATGCACCCCCGGCATACCTTTCAAGCTATAGTCAAGAGCCAATTCACCAGGATTAGGAGACTATGTAGCAACATAGATGAATTGAACAAAGAAGCACACTTCCTAGAGAAGTTATTTATTAACAGAGGATACAATTCCACCATGGTTAGTAATATCAAATTTGAAATTTTGGGTGATATTATACCTATGAAAAAGGATAATATGATTACGAAATGTAGAAAAAAATGATACAAGATCTTATAGGAAAGAGGATGCCACTAGTGACCATTTAAGCTACATTATCACATACACTAGTGATATTAGAAAGATCCAGCAGGTCATTCATAACAACTGGCACATTTTAACTATGGACTCTTGTACTAAGAAATTTATTAGTAAGTGTCCCACTTTTACCTACAAGAATAGCAGGAACCTGAAAAGAATTCTATGTGGAGATATGCATATTAAAACAGAGGGAGACAACATCCCGATTTATAGCATCAATACTAAGGACCCTGGTACTTATCCCTGTTATAGCTGTAACAGGTGCAGATACATTACCAAGACACAGTGTTTTAAACATCCTAACATTAATTATGTTTTTAAACCAAATTTCCGAGCAAGCTGCAATACTAGAAATCTGATATATTTAGCCACCTGTAACAAATGCGAGGCCTTCTATGTGGGGCTAACAAAGAGAAGATTACAGGAACGTATATACAATCATCTCTATGATATACGTAAAGCCATAGACAATAATGCATTGGCTAAACACATTATAGAATTTTCCACTCATTCTTTTTCTTTTAGAGTTTTACAAGTAGTGAAACAGAATGAAAGAGGGGGAGATAAAGAGAATCATTTGGCACTAATGGAGCTCAATTGGATATTCCGTTTGGGAGCACACATAGAGCCAGGACTCAATACTCAAGTGTCCATTAAACCCTTCTTAACATCTAGGAAGTAAATATAAGGTCCTCACACCTCTGATAGATTTTATATGGTTAAACTTAGCTCTAATATTTGTAAGCACTGTCAATTATTGTATATTTTCAGTTCATTATCTATAAGTAAAGGTTTTTATGCATATATGTACATATTAATAACATTTTTTATTCGGTTTTCTTAATTTTTTAATACTTAATTAGATGTGTGTTCATTAATTTATTTATATTAAAAAACATATATATATATATATATATATATACACTTAGCCTAAGGATTAATTTAATATATTATGTGTTTAGTATAATTGAGTTAAAAAGCAGTCATATCATGTCACTTGAATTTATATGACATTTATTGATGCACTTCACTATGTTATGCATACATCTATAACATTACGCTCCATAGTTATGGACAGGTTCTATAACATCTACAGTGATTTTTACTCAAACATGATTATGACTGGCTAAAAGTATTTATTTGTATATATTAGTAATGGATTTTATTCATTATTTTAATTATCTTGATTTGTATTAATGAGCTAAATTATTAACCAAGTGTTACGAATGTTTCAATTTTATATACATATTCTTATTTCATTCATTGGTTATAATAACACTATAGATATTTATATAAGAACACGCATATATGATCTTTGAAAGTATAAAAGTATATAGAAGCTCAAGATTTGAGTTCAAAAGCGTGTTCAAATGGTTAAGTGTTTTTAATGTTTTTAATGTTTTTAGCATCAGTTAGATGCTAATTGATTAATGAGCAGACTTTCCCGCGCTTGAGCGGTTGTATATAAACTTTGAGTAGTTTTAAGTGATTTATCTGATGAAGCGTGGATGGACCACGCGAAAGCGCTCATTTTTTACTTCCAATAAACTACCTTGTTGATCCTAAGAATTGCCAACGTGTTTTGTTCCTGTTATAGCAGCTTTTCGTGGATATTGGATGTATCTTACGTGGCTTGGTACTGTACTTCATCTACACAGGTCCCACAGAAGCTGTATTCTTGGCCTTTGACAGTGCTGTTTTAACCTGTGCAGCAGTAATACTAGCTGCCTGGCAATCTACTGGTATTGTGATTGGCCCTTTGGTGGGGAGGGGTAAAGTTGGCACTGACTCTGTCAGCCCGTATATTGACAATATTTGTTTGCTTAGTATAGGAGGTACCATTGTGCAGTAGTCCAGAGCAAATCTGGGTATTGCCGTGGAAATTCTTTACATAACTATAGAAGGCTTTGTGGTTGTCTTTACTATCTGCTGCAATTCTGTTTTCATAGCTAGCTTTATAGGATTTGATGAGGGATCTCAACTTTTTGCTGAGGTTGATAAAGGAGTTTTTACAGTCTTGGGACTTTACTTTATTTTGCATCCGTTTCTTCCTCCTGTTGTAGAGTTGGTTTATGGCAGAGGACCACCAGATTGGCTTCCTTTTTTTGAAGGAGATTGTTTTGGTTCTATTGGGTATGGCGAGATCCATGCATTTGTGTACATGTTCGTACAGTGCACTGGTGTATGATTTGGCGGTCATGCAGCTATTCTCCATTTGCATGGGTGCCGTGAAGTTAGCCACCTCTGTTTTTAGGAGCCCAAAGTTAGCTTTGGAGAGGTTTTTCATGGTGGTTACCTTTGCAGGGGAGGGGGTGGGATGCAGATTTCCAAGGTGATTTGTTTTGTGGTCGGATCTAACCAGGGAGGAGTTGACTACTGGCATAGAGCAATGGTCGCCCATGTTAGTAATGACCAGGTCAAGGATGTTACCTCTAGTGGAGGTAAGAACAAGCTGGTCCAGGGTATTGGAACTGATGAATTCCATGAAACGGGCAAGTGTATTGGTACACCTGTAGTTTTCCCAGTTAATGAGGGGGTAGTTGAATTGCCTAGTATGAGAGTGTTAGGTTGGATCCTAATATTCTCCAGGGTGCTTAGGAACATGGAGTACGACTCTTGGGACATGGTTGGGGACCTGTAGCAGGCTCTGACCTGAATTGCTGTCTTGGCCAATGTTAGCTGCACCTGAAGCATCTTTGATGTGTTATGTTGGGCTGCCACTTTGGAGGTGTGCGCATCATTTATGAATATGGAAACACCACCGCCTTTGGAGCTTCAGTCCAAGTTCTGGGGCCGAAAGGTGTGGAGTGAGTTGTAGCCTAGTAGTGCAGGGGTGCTTTCTGCTGCCTTGAACCAGATCTCTGTTACAGCACAAATGTTGATGTTCTCCATTTTAAGGAGTGCTTTGAGCGAGTGCATTTTGAGATTTAGACTTCTAGTGTTGAGCAGCATGACCCTCAGATAGCATTTGTTTGTAGCTTTTACTGTTGTAATTTGGTCCTAAAAAAGGCACTACAGGGGTGGCAAGAGCCTTGGCCAGTATCTGGAAGCCCAGGGGTGACAGATGCAGGCCATCCCTGGCAAAGCATAGAGGTCTGTCAATTATGTTATCCCAGGCAGGCAGATACTGGATCCCCTTAGAATCCCACCAGAAACTGTTGAAATCAATCATTTTCTGCTTGTGCTGTGTCATTCTGGGTGATGGTAGGAGGCTGCTCAGGGCTAGTCATGCCTGCCTGGGCTACATAATCCGAGAGCTCCTCTGTCTCTCTTGTAGTCCAGGGAGGTACGTCTTGGGTCATTCACACCCACATGTACAATGACAGAGTCATATTTGTACCTGTTGTTGAGGGATCTGAGTGCATGCTTTATGTGGTAGATCCTGGCACCTGACAGGCAGCTGATTGTTTCTCCTTATTCAACCTAGTGAGTGGGACATCAGTGTGCCTCAATATTGAGTCACCTATGACTAGTGTGTTGGGCATGCTGTTTTGTCTTAGGGGCTTTGGTTTAGTGGCGCACTGTTTAGGAGAGTTGTGTGTCTCATAATTAGTGTTTTGTTGTGGTGGTAGATTGCGTTTCTGCCTTGGATGTCTCTGCTGTTTGGGTAGATTTTTGGGAGCCTCCGCGAAGGTGGGCGTGTGGTTTGTGTTTTTATGTGAATCCAGTGCTGGTGTGTGTTCTGGAGGGCTGTGTGTTCCATGTGATGTGGTTTGGTGCAAGTGTTGACCATCTCCTCTTGACCAGCTATTCCGGTCTTGGCTGGAGAATGTGTGGCTTCCAATTTGGATATACAAGTGCATTTCACAAGTCTGAGTGTTGGGAGGTAAGAGGAGAGGGTTGTTAGTGTACTTGAGGCAGTTGCTACATTGCCTTAGGATGCCCAACTTCACCAGGTTAATAGGAGAAATCACAGGGAACTGACCTTTTTAACAAAAAAGCTGTTGCACATAAAAGGTGGAAATAACTTTTTAATACAATGATTCTTACTGTAATGTCTTTAAATGTCAGTGGTCTCGGATAAATGCAAAAAAGAGTAGTGGATTATATTAAAAACTGTAGAGTGTAAATAGCTATGTTACAGGAAACTCACTTGCAAAGAACTGAACGTGTGAATTTGATAACTTATTTTCAGGATGGTTATTCAGTAAAATACCTGGGGTAAAGGAGACGAGGAGTACTTAAATTGCAAGAGGAGCTCCAATACTGATAGAAGACATTAAAAAAGATAATGGTGGATTTGAAGTACTAAGAGATTACTGTCAAGGGAGGAGGATTACACTGGCATGTATTTATATTCCCAATAAAACTGCTATAATGGAGCTTAAGAAAATTCAGGGAGAAGTAATCAGCTTTCAGCAAGGAATATTATTTACAGGTGGGGACTGGAATTTGATTTGCAGCAGTGAAGATGTCTTGTGGGCCCAGAAAAGAAAGTATGACAAAGGAGAATAGACTTGAAGAAATTTATGAAAATATTTGGCATTGAAAATGTGAATTCACATAGTAGTTCTGAGTAAATTTACGTTTTATTCCCCAAGATCCAAAAACTGGGCTAGACTAGACAGAATTTACATTTCACAGGAACATGTACATTTAATTGAATGTCTTGATAAGCACCCAGTAATTATTTCAGATCGTGCACCAATAATAACTTGAATAAAAACACAGGGCAATGAAGTAAAAAAAAAATAGGACACTGGCACTTTCCCACCTATTTTTTTAAAAAAGAGAAATTTTAAGGAATGGGTAGAGGAAATTATTCAGGAGCTATTAGAGAAGTTAGAAATTTCTTTTGAAAATATAGCTAATGAGTTGGATATAGGGTGAAATAAAGGGAGATATGGTTAAGAAGTAAGAATTATTTAGAGGGGCTGACAAAAGTATTGCAAAACAGGGAGAATCTCGCAGAACAAGAAGAGGATCAACTGCAGAATGCTAAATAGAAAATAAGGGATTACCTCGATAATATGCATGAGTTTAGAAAGATTGCTGTTAGGCAACTGTTTTTTTTTTTTTGATAACTGTAGAGCACAAAAACTTTTCAACACAATGACTCAAGCAGTAGAAAGTAGAAAGGGCTGTCATCAAGCTTAGGAGCCTATAACAAGGAAGATGACGAGATCCTGTAGCGGTATTAGAAATATGTTGGCAATTCTAAGAAAGTCTGTATTAAAGCAGAGGCATATGGAAATCCAAGAAAAGGTATACATGGAAATATTTATGAAGAATTAAATATGCCAAGGTTAGAGGTAGAGAGGCACAATTACTGACAGGATAGGAGATGAGATAAGATTGTTGATGTTTAACCACTGTATAGGAAAGTCCCCAGGAATTGATGGTATTCGTGTAGAACTTTGAAAGCTAGGAGGGAAAATTGGTAAAGATCTGGAAGGTTTTAGCAGTGTTTTAAGAGGAGAAGTGCCAAGATCTTGGAAGAAAGTGATGGTAGCTCTAATACATAAATAGGGTAAAGATAATCGCATCCGGCATTGTATACAGACCCATTTCAAGACTAAACCATGACTGTAAAGTGTTTGTCTATAATGGCTAAAAGAATGGCAAAGGTGATTTTCAAAATTGATAGATATGGATCTTTGTGGTGGGAAGGCAAATATTTGACAGCATTAACAGACCACTGATGATCCAGAGGGAAGCAGAATGTAAGAAACTTCCACATGTTTTTGGTGGGTCTTGATGCAGAGAAAGCATTTGACAGAGTAAGCTGGGACTTTATGAGCAGAGCAATGGAAACATGTGCATTCCCTGATAAAATTATAAGGTTGATTTAAGAGGATATATGAGGGAGCAGAGGTGAAAATTGAAGTTTGTGGGTAGCTCTCTAATAATTTCTGCTTGAGCAGAGGAACCTTGCAGGGGTGTCCTTTTCCACCCTTTATTTTCATTATATTTAGAAATATTGGCCAAGAAAATAAGGGACTCAGAAATTTGAGGATATGATTGGTAAGGTAGTCAAGAAAAGCTGACTCTATTTGCAGATTATATTATTTTATATCTGATAAAACCAGAAAAGGACATGACAGTGTTGTGTAACATTTTGAGACGGTTTTGAATCTTTTTTGTGGGATACAAAATTAATGAAGCTAAAACAAAGGCAATAGCATTAAATTATCTGGGAGGGGAAGGCTGCAAGATTCAAGTGGGATAAGATGATTCTCCCAATAGAACAAGGTAGATTGGGATTACCTGATTTATAGGGGGTATTTCAGAGCTTCACAGTTAGGGTCTTAAACGTAACATAAACCTATAATTCAAAGTATAAAGGGATGATGAAAAGTGGGAAGCCCAAGAAACAAGCAGAGACTGGGATTTTGGATGTAGACCTTTAAAGGAAATCTCCACCTTAGACCTCAAAAAACATATTTTTCATTGTATCTTTGTTTTTGAGATATTGTAATGCCTCAGAATCACTATAAGTGCTTCTTTTACAATTTTAATGTGTTTCTGTCAAAATGGCAGATGATGGGGCCTGGCCTTGGTAACCTGATCTTATTTTCTTGCTTTCCTTCCTTCCCAGAATACATTTCACGTCCTATTTATATGACTCATGCCAGACATAAGGAAGTGGTGCTGTTTTCTCCTGCCATTAAAATATAATGGCGGGACTGAAGCACTGTCATCTAAATACACCTTCTGTAAAAGAGCTGCTTCTCTGTTTACTTGACTGAGCCTCATTTATCTCTCTGACAGAGCTTGTTCTATGCTATAAATAGCTGTTGGCTACTTGCAGCAAAAGAAAGCAGATAAAAACAGTTTTTTGCAAGAGTAGTCTTTTGTAGTCCTAACAAACTTGATAAACCCTCCCCCATACACTCATGCTGAGGTGTGAAAACTCTCACAGCAGTAAATGATTCCTTGCTGTACATTTACAAGTGACAAGTAGTAGGACTCTAAACTTAGTCTGTCTGCTACTTCCAAAGCCTTCAGTGTGAGGATTTTTCTGTCTCGTGAATGATGCAGACTTAAAATGTGCTTTACTAGTTCCTCAATTATTTATGTTCCGCCTCCTTTTTTCGATTTCATATTTATTTATACTTTGGTAACCAGGAAAGTGAACTGGTTCCAGGATCCTTTTCAGCCACACCTTAAGCTACACTGGCAAAGATAGTAGCAGTTATTAAATACATTTATTTATTATAGCAATAACCCACGCCTGGGTGTGGGTAATGCTGTATTTACCCACGTTTGGCGTGGTTTGGTCCCAGGCCGAGGACCAAACAAAGCCAACCGTGGGTAAATACAGCATTACCCACACCAGAAGTGGTTATTGCTATTATATGACATTATTTAAGAAAAGAAACTATTACTTTTCTTAAATAATGGCATAGTATAATGCCTGTTTACTGCCCTTCCGCAGATGTCTGGCATCCGCGGCAGTTCTGATGTACAGCGCGCCTGCGCAGTACATCAGAGCTGTGGGCAAAAGCAACAGAGAAAGCAAGATCTCAGTTGCTTATTTTTTTTTTTACTGTTTCGCTATGTTAAATGGGTTTAACATAGTGAGACAGCTTTAAAATAAGCAACAGAGATCTCTGTTGCTTATTTTAAAGCTGTCTCGCTATGTTAAACCCATTTAACATAGCGAAACAGTAAAAAGCAACGGAGATCTTGCTTTCTCCGTTGCTTTTTTTTTAAAACCTGTCTCGCTATGTTAAATGGGTTTAGCATAGCGAGACAGTGTTTTAAAAGTAGAGTTATACTAATGGAAAAAAGTCCGGGCGACCGGACTTTTTTCCATTAGTATAACTCGATTTACAATGTGCACGCTGGCCAATCAGCGTGCACGTTTTGGGGGGGGTCATGGTATAATTTACATTTGTTGACAGGGATAGTCCGACTGGATACATGCCCAGGGAGAAAAGCTCCACATACAAAAAAGAGAGAGTACATACATAACTGTGTTATGAACTCAGGAAACATATCAAAAATATAGACAAAGGATACAAGCAGATACTTATCAAACAAAAAAAAAAAATACTGACAGACATTGACCAAGATTGTATGTGGAATACACAGCCAATGTGTGACCAAGTAAATCATTGAGCAACATTTATTAGAATGCATGTATACATTAATAATGCTTAACTATACTATGTTTATTATAAATTCATTGTATGCACAGACATTACACACACACACATATATATATTTTTATATATATATATATATATATATATATATATATATATATATACACACAGTGTGTATGTACATAAAGTTCATGTGTACAAAAAGTGTGTGTGTAGGCATTTAAACACAGTTAAAGGAAAACAACGGGATATCAAATCAAATATCTCTACCTGATGTCTCCCTAAAATCCTGTTATGTGATACAGCCTCAAAAAACATAACCGCAGCTTTAAAAAAAAATTCACTATTCTCTTTTACTGCTTAGGCTTCATACTTTTCCATACTGTTTGACTTTCAGTTTTAAAACCAAGATGAAAACTGTCTAGTAGTCTCTTAAATAATGATGTCACATCTGCCATAGCTCTTGCTGAAGATCCTGGGAGGTTTCCTCCCCCAAAGTGACGTAAACACTGCCTTATTTGCATGCTGTACAGAATCCCTGTGATCCTCCCACATTGTGATGTCAACACTGCCTTTCCCAGCCCACTGTTAACCTAATAAATGGACTACGTGCTGTGTGGAACTCCTTTTCTGTGTTAGCAAATCTGGTCGACTCTATTCATGTGAAGCACTTCTTCTTCACCAGCGTTTTGCTACTTCATAAGTAAGGTAAGTCTTATTACTACTTAATAGTGTGTCCTAAATGTAATTTGTCCCTGTTTCTATGCCTCCCTAGCCCTGATATTGTGTCCTCCCAAGTTTTTAATTCCACATTAGTGGAGTTATCTTTTTCTGTTTGTAAGGGTGCCACGTGCTTCCCTTTCGCAGCTGCATTTTTAGCTTGGTCTACTTTTTTCATTTTGATCCAGGGTTTATATTTCCCCAGTTGTGTTTAATGCTTGATGAGTTATGGCGGATACTATTTGCTAACAGAAGGGAATAAGAGAAAGTGGAATGTGTGTGTGTGTGTGTGTGTGTGTGTGTGTGTGTGTGTGTGTGGTGGAGGGGCTGCTTACAAGCCAAAGCAGAGTGCTCTCCAGGGGAAAATGAATATTGGCTCAAACAGGTAGACACATACTCAAAGTTAACTGTAGCTGTTTGCAGACAGTTCAGACCCGGACTGCGCTTTTCCGTTTGTGCCTTTGTCCCACTTCTATGTATGGCTTTGTCCTAATTTCTTGCACTGAGGTTCATAGGTATTTCAGGATCAATTTATCCTTGCTTTTGAACCAGATTTCTCTGCTTGGTTAGTACACTGCTATAAAATGTAAAAATCTAAATCATTGTAGAAGTAAAGCAGTGTGTGTGTCTGCTTGCGTATGTCTGCGTGTGTGTATGCACTACCATAATTTATTTTAAAAATTGACTCAAAAAAGCATGTGGGTGCTGTCATGCAAGTCTAAAATATTTCAAGTTTATAGTGCATCATTTGTTAGCTATTTAAACAGGAAGGGAAAATAAGTGGCAGACTGCTTTGCAAAGCAGGGATTATTGCCAGTGCTATGTAGCTTGGTTTTAAATTTGGCAGGAGTAGTGCAACAAAAAAAGTCTCCCACTGTAAGGAGGAAAAGGCTGACAAGCAAACAGTACATTACTCTGGTCACCTGCTGTGACGAGCTGTCAATCACATGCAGATAATGGGTCAAATTACCCTTGGCTCTTTGACAGCTAGGGAAGGTAGGTGTGAAGTGGGAGGGGAGATTCCTTGAAGAGCTAGATTTCAGCCTTCACAAAAGAAAGCAATTTAGCATTTCTAAGATGAAAGGGCTAGAAAATGCACCTTTCAGTTCTGTTCTGTAGCATTTGCACTGCTTGTGTTTTAAGTGGTCATTGAAAAAGGATAACATTTTAACCAAAAGTAGGGGATTTTAAGACTGCAGTGAATGCCTGTTAAGTCAATAAAGTGACAGCAGCTTAAGGCAAAACGTGGCAGAGCTGATGCAATTTTTTCGAAACAAATAATGCATTCTGGGATACTTAGAGGCAGAGTAAACAGTCTGAATTTTTTCAATATGCCAGACCCCATGTGGTCAGAGTCAGAAATTGCATCTAAAAATATCTAAAAAGCTCAAAATAGTCTGAGTGCTATTAAAATGTAGGAAACATCAAACCATGATGAAATTAATATGTTTTTGGAGTCTAAGGGCGCGGTTGTCCTTTAAGTACTTCTGATTTCCTTTTCTTAGTGTTCTTAATGGAAGGACACATGGTAAACATATGTTAAAGTAAATTCAGTTGCATATTATGGTTGCTCTGAAAATGCAAGGACTGACTCAAGTCAGTGGGCATCTCTTACATTGTATCTGCATGTACCAGATGTGCATCCCCCTCTGGAAGCATGTCACAAAAAGCATAAAAGACCTTTTTTATGAACATTATCAGTGCACCTAGTTGATAGGGTTGCCACCTGACTCTCTTTCTGTAGTTCTTGGGGGGGGGGGGGGGCTTGAAAATGGTAAATACATTTATACTTTGCAAGATAAAATATTTACTGACCTTTCTCTGAATGTCACCGAAATCTTTGCTACTACTCTTAAGTTATCTTAACACAAACTATTATAAATAACATTTAAAGCTTAGAATTTCAATACTGTGTTGCTGCTTATGTAAATTTGTCAGAAGAGGTGACCATTTCCTTTAAACCTCTGACTGATTTAATTGCTTTGTTTTGCTTTGAAAAGGGAGTCTTAAGTTCTCCTCCCCTCTGCAATAAAATCAGTTGAAACAATTTCGCAGCTTTCTGTCTTTTTTTTTTTATTTATATTAGCTGTTGTTCCTGACATTAGCAGGATTAATTACCAATCTAAGATTGATAGCAGTACCTGACAGGGTAAACTACAGATTTAACTGTGTCTATGATAAGTCATGCAGGTGGAGACCAATTTCTCTGCAAAGTATGCAATAAGTTGAGTTGTTAAAAAAAAAAAAAAGTAGGTGGGCTTTCCCTTCCTTTGACTCCAATGCAAGGAAATAAAAGTTTTTAAAAAGTGCAAGCAGGTTTCTGGTACCTACACTATGATGGAACCATATTGTAGGGAGAAAAGAAACCTAACGATTGAGTTAAATTGTATGAGAGGGTGGAGTGTTCTTTTAAGGAGAATAACAATTAATCATACAGAATGTTATATTCATAAAGTAGCAGGAAGTATTCTAAACTAAGCCAAAAGGGAATGGCGAAAGGAGGGGTGACTGCAATTAGGGATAGAGACAATAGGCAAGAGGGGGCTGGAATTTATTGGAGACAACTGGCAAAGGAACCAGGTATTGGGTGCAGATAACTAGAAAGGGAAAGATAATAGAAGGGGAATAAGCCAATAATTTTATTTGAACTGCAGGTTAGAGATTGATCAAGGATTGATATCAGAGTGTAAGCAAAGAGTAAGAAGTGGAGGGGGGTCATAAATAAAAGTAGCACTGGTAGAGTTTTTTTAGTAGACTCTAGAGCAGAAACTACTGTTGAAAAACAATAATTAGTAGAGCATATAAAATATTGCGTAACTATAAGAATCCATCAGAGTAGGTTAGAAAGGACTGGTATGAGAGTGGGTAAGAAATTCACAAAGAAACAATGGGGGAGGGGTATGTGCATCTCTACCAAATATGCAACAAAATCTAGAAGATTTAGGAATTTGCTTGGAAATGTTTACATAGTTTTATACCCCCAAGTGGAGTCCAGAGAATTTTTCCTCAGGTAGACTGCAAATGTTGGAGGTGTGATGTGGAAGAAAGAGGTAATTGGGAACATATTTACTGGGAATGTAATGAGTTGGCAAACTTTGATTCCCTGCAGACTGCTCTGCCAGAAATGCTGGGTGAGCAAATTGGTGTAACTAAGGAAAGAACTTTTTGAGCTATGATACAGAATGGGAATTGCCTAGACATAGCAAGACCTTGGTGAGTCTAATTATGGTGGCTGCCAAAAAAAGCACTTACTAGAAAATGGAAATCAAAGTCTACTCCAACTGAGCTAGAAGTAGTGAATATAGTAAAGGAGTTAAAACAACTGCAATTGGGCTCTTTAGAAAAGTGTAGGAGCAAACTACATAGGAAAAATGGGAATTGTGCGAACAATACATAAGGGGAGGAATGAGGTTTACACGGGGGCAGGATTTGAATGAGTTATGTAATGTTTGACAATTGTTGGGTAGATAATTGATGTATAATGTTTGCAACTAGAATTGTGTCAATATGGTTTGTCTTCATTTATATTAATGCATGAATGTCTGTGTCATAAGTGATGGTTTAATAAAGATTTTTTTTTTTTTTTTTTTAACAAGTACAAACACTCTGATCCTGAGTCATGAAATCGATCTTGCATTCTTCTCCCTTAGCATGTCTAGTGTTGCAAGCTTTAGGTTCCATGGCAGCAATGGTCACTCTTCCTCCTTCAGCTAGATTTCATATGTAGATTCTGCAGTGGACTGTTGTCAGTACAGTAGTCTGTTCTTCAGCAGTTTTTTACACACCAATCAGTATCACACAAGTCTACACCTTCTTTGGATCCGTTCAGATAAAGTCTCTCGAGGCCATCCGTTTGTTTTTCCTCTACCAGTAGCCCTAGTGATAGACTCCTCCCAACCAGGGTGTGGCAGCATTACTTTGGGAAATAGAGTCCAAAGTAAGTGGTCCCCAGAAGAGGCCAATGTGTATATTATGTCCTGGAAATGAAAGCAGTCCTCCTAGCATTGTAGGCCTTTCAAGACCCACTTCTCTCCAGGAAGATTGTGATCCAAGCAGGCAGTATGTTTGTAGTCTGGTACATCAAACTGGGAGGAGCCAGATCTTATCTGCTACTTTGGCAAGCAATGACAGTGTGGTGATGGATGATCTCTTCCGGCTGATTTCTCATAGCAGTGTACATACCAGGGTCCGAATGGAGGGACGAAAAGTCAGCAAGCAAAGAAGAGTATTAGTGCTGAAATTGAATTCATCCTCAAGTCTTGGTGAGTACCTTCACGAGGTGGACTGTTTTCAAAAAATCTCATCAAGGTGACACTGATTTATAGACAGTATTTAGATAGCGTACAGCATGGACAAAAGTAGGTCAAAAACGTAAGATAGTTGGGTGCATAAGACCCAGGATGAAAGTGTCCAATCCTGGTATGCACATTGGTAAAGATGATAGTGTAGAATCCTCAAAATATGGAAACATTACTACAATGGGGCCAGGCCAGGTCCAGGAGGAGGATGGCCCCCCTGTTGTAGAAGGAAGTAGCAGTCCACAGAAATCCCAAAAACATAAAGACGATTAAGTGGACTATTGAGGATAAGAAAGAAATTGTGTTACTATTATGCAAAAAGCCTAGAATTTCCAGAGACAAGATAAACAAAACAATTTAAGAGAGATATTAGAGGAAAGAAAAATACTTCAAGAAAAACTGTCAGAAGCTTCAAATGAAAATTTGTGTTCATTAATGCAACAGATGAAAAACAGTATATAGATCAAGAAACCTTGATCTCTTTGGGAAAAAAAGCATCTGAGGAAGTGTGAAAATA
>NC_056743.1:258186999-258219499 GCF_019279795.1 Protopterus annectens
GGAGTTTTTTAACTGAGCAGCATATGGCATCTGTTTGAGTCCCTTGTTCCTCTTGGTGAGGTACTTTTTGGGTCTTTCTAATTGCTTCAGGTGTCAGGTAAGGTACATCACAAAAGGGGCATTGTATTCTATGATGGGCCTGATGAGGGATGAATAACTGGGCACGATTACCTCTCTTGATCTAGATGTGAATCCTTTCATGATGAGGTGGGCCATGTAGAAGGTCTTTCTAACCACTTTGGCAATGTGGTTGTCAAAGGTGAGATTGCTATCACCTTGGGTCCCCAGATCCCTTATTACTTTCTCGGTACTTAATGGTTTACCGCCTATGTGGTAGTTTGTGGGCGCATTATTTTTGCCAAAGGGTATGACTATGCACTTTTTGGCATTTAGCTTTAGACCATGGCTCTGGCACCAGTTATCAGTCTCTCTCGGGCCTTTTTGAAGGATGTTTGTGTCAGCTGGAGAGTCGATTGTGGCGCCCAGTTTGCAGTCATCTGCAAACTTGGTGAGCCATAGTCCTCCCACGTTGGACTGTACCTCGGAAAAGTATATACCGAACAAGAGCGGTCCCAGGACAGAACCTTGTGGGACACCACTTGTGACTGGTTTCGAGTCTGACATGGCTCCAGCAACTTTCACTCTGTGGGTTCTGTCTTTGAGCCAGTTTGCGACCCATCTTTTGACATAGGGGTTTATATTTAAGCTGGATAGCTTATCTATGATGCCCGCGTGGGGTATTGTGTCAAATGCCTTTGCTAGGTGTAGATAGGGTGTGTGGACTATCTTCCCTTCATCTATGGCTTTGGTGACTGTTACAAAGAAGTCAGCCAGGTTCAAAAGGCAGGATCTGCCCTTGACGAAGCGAATTGGGTAGGATCTAGTGTCTGTAGGTCCCCACTGTATTTGTTTAGGAGCTCCATGATGATCCTCTCCATAGCCTTGCAGACTAAGCTAGTCAGGCTTATGGGGCGATTTTCCAGGGTCTGTGGAAGCTCAACCTTTGTGGAGTGGGAGCACTGTTGCTGTACGCCATTCTGTGGGCACATATCCTGTAGTGAGCCTGAGGTTGTACAGCTGTTTTATTTGAGGGATTAGTTCTTCTTGGAGTTCATGTAGGACGCAACCCGGGACGCAGTCTGTTCCCATGGAAGCAGTGTTTTTTGCTTTGGAGAGGGCAGCCTTCATCTGAGCATCAGAGATGTTTGGGAGGCAGCCCCCTGCCAGGATAGACACTTGCTCTTTTGGGGGGGAGGGGGTGGAGAAGTTTGCACTGAACCTGTCTGCCATGATATTGGCGATGTCTGTGGGTTCAGTGTATTTTTTGTCATTTAGAATCAACTCAGAGCAAGTCTGGGAGTTGCATCCCAGGTTCCTAACATAACTGAAAAAAGCCTTATGATAGTCTTTAGTGTCCTGTGCAATTTTTCTCTCAAAGTTGGCCTTGGAGGATTTTATGAGGGATCGTAATTTTTTGCTAGTACTGATATATGTGTGTGTGTGTGTGTGTGCATATATATATATATATATGTGTGTGTGTGTGTGTGTGTGCATATATATATGTATATATATATATGTGTGTGTATATATATATATATATATATATATATATATATATATATGTATATATGTATGTGTATATATGTAATATGTATGTAGATATATATATATATATATATATTTATGTATACATATGTGTGTGTATATATATATATATATATATATATATGTGTGTGTGTGTATATATTTATTTATATATATATATGTGTGTGTGTGTGTGTATATATATATATATATATATATATATATATATATATGTATATATATATGTGTGTGTGTGTGTATATATATATATATATATATATATATATATATATGTGTGTAATTCTTTCCATGTACATTCTTTCCTTTTTGTCATTGCAATTTTTTATAGTGTTGAATTTCCTTTTCCCCTTAGTAGTTGTGCATATTTTTTCTGGTTGGAGTGTTGTGTGTAGTTTGTATTGGTTATTTTGTTGCTTAGCAAGTGTTAGTATTGCTTTTTGTTCTGGTCTCAGTTGTTACCTTTTACTTTCTGTTGAAATTTTTTGCGCAATTTTGCTTTGTTGAAGTGGTGAATGTTGTGTATATGGCATATTTTTATGTTTTTGCAGGTGTGTTTCTTAATTTTACTTTTTGCCATTTTAAATAAATGACTTGAGATGTTCCTCCCTGGACTCTCTAAAGAGACCTGATGGAGCTCTCAGAATGTGTGTGTGTGTGTCAGAGGTAGGTGTGCATCTAGCCTTAAGCAGTAGTTTACCATCTCCAAGGATGTTTTCCCAATAAGAGCAAAAGATAATTTAAGATCTGAAGTAGGGAGTTCATTTGTCAGCAACCTTTGGGTCTTGGATGCGTTATCGGATCCGAGCCGGCAACTTGTTTCAAGCTAATGGATCCGAGGTCCTAGCTCCTCCCCTCACCCATAATCCCCTGCTAACCCTCCATGACCTCAGAACTAGTTTGCCGCGCTTGTGGATAGCTGGATTCCTGTGAGCTCGTATAGTGCTGGGCAGTTAAGTCCTATTTTCTGTCACTTTCTAAATTTTTTCACTAAAATTTTTAAGTGTGTAAGTGCTAGGTTCCCTTTATAGTAAAAATATTTTGTATTAAGTAGTTTCCCTTCCTTTGCTGGTCGTTAGAGTGTTTGTGTTGGTGCTGTGTTTTTTGGGGCCTGTGTGTGTGTGTGTTACTTATTTTTCTTTAAGTATGGCTGAGGCCCCAGAAGCCATCTTTTCTAAATGTACTGAGTGTGGCCATGAGCTCTCCCCGGCTGATGGCCACACTCGGTGCGTTCGGTGCCCTGGGGTTGAACACCTCTCCTCAGGCTGTACCATTTGTGTAGCGTTCAACCCCAGGGCACTGAAAGAGTGGAGGTCGAAGCTGGTCTTGGCGGGACTTTTACCCCCGAACTCGGCTCCGGCCTCCACTGCTCCCGTGGCTCCACTACAGCCTGTGGTTGCTGCCATTCCTGCCCCCCTTCCTCCGTCTGGGACTCAAACTCCCGCTAAAGTGTCGGAGGACAGGGAGGCCAGGAGGGAGAAGCACCACAAGCTGCGGGCCGAGACCTCCGTTTCGGCCCTGCCAGCTAAGCGGGCTTCTCCCTCCACTGCTTTTAGGTCTCCTCCTCCTCTGCTCCGATCCCCTTGTTTCTCCCCGGAGCCAGAGGAGGAGGAGGTCCGATCTCCATCTAGGTCATCGAGGCAGCATTCCAGGCCTGCCTCGGTGACCTCTTCGAGATCTACATTTAGTATGACCGATGCAGACTTGGACCGGATGATGCGAAGGTTCATCCCAGGCCCAGCTGCAGATGGGAGTGCCCTTGCCTCCCCCTCCCTTCGGGGGGGGGAGCTAGACACCCTTTTTCCATCCTATTGCTCCTTCTCCGACCCGCTATCCGGGTTCGGAGCGTTTGGAGCCGAGCAGTGTTGGAGCCGGGGGTGGGTCGGCACCAACAGTACTCGGTACTTCGGATCCGACCCTGCCCTCGAGCCTGTCTGATCCGACCTCTCGGAGCCGTGGCCCAAGCTTCGGATCAGAAGGATTCAGTGTGCCTTCGGCTCCGTCCAGGTCGGAGCACACTGGTCCTTTGGATCCGATAGTCTCGGCGCCTGTTCCGATCCCTTCGTCGGATCCTAGTGGGAGCAGACTTTTGGATCCAAGACAGAGTGGTTCTCCCTCGGCCTTAGATGTTGTGGAGAGGGCTCTATTGAGAGCATCGGCTCTTCCCAGCACTCTCTCTCTGCTGGGCCAGGCTTCCATCACCCGGTCAAAGGGACCGCCTGCTTCAATGTCCCAGATGGTTCCCTTGGAACAAGATGTTGCTGGCGAGGCCTCCTTGGACAGCCCCCCCCCCCCCGAGGAAGTGCCCCACAAGCATAAATGCAAGAGGGAGGCACGTGGACTCCCCTGAGTCCTTAACCGAGGACACAGACTTGGAGGAAGGGGAAGGCTCCCCAAGATCACCCCCTGAGGATGTCTCCTTTGGAGACATCATGGAGATGCTGAGGATCAGAGGTGGGTGGTCTGCCCCCAAGTCTTCCTCTGACGAGTCCGTGTTTCTGGAGGCATTCGAAGCAGGCCCGAGTACCTCTTGGGTGTCCCCTCCGGCCGACCCCCTGGTGGACCTCATTACCACCAGGGCGTGGAAGGATCCGGACACCATGGAGCCAATACCGAAACGCCCGGACAAAATACTTGGCCCCCCCTCAGACCGATCACACTGGAGTAAGGGCCCCCCTGTAGATGCCATGTTGACGGTGGCAGCCACGAAGAGGGAATTGGCTCAGGAGAGCCCCTCAGTCCATCCACCGAGCAAGGAGTCCCGCTCGGTGGACCGCTTAGGGAAGCGAGTTTTCTCGGTAAGGTCTCTGAACTATATGGCACATGTCATCAGGATGCAGCAGGATCTTATCAAAGAATACGCTGCCCCCCCCCCCCCCGAGTCCATGTCGGCGGATGACAAGCAATTGTACTCCACCCGAAAGGCCACTCTGAGATCAATTTCAAATACCTCTATGCGGTTATTGTCCCACGCCACAGAGGGAGCCGCTGGGGCTAGTGGAGCAGGCCTAGTCATGAGACGTCAGGCCTGGCTCAGTCATTGTGACTTTGCGGAGCCTTTTAAAGCATCCTTTGCGAACGCCCCTTTCGATGGTTCTGCCCCGTTTGGCAAAACGGTTCGCGAGACACTTGTCCAGAGCGAGAAGGACGGGAAGACGTTGTCTGCCGTTCGCTTCTCTGCACCCCAGCGGTCCTTTTCAAAGAACCAAAAGGGTCAGAAGAAGATGTGGTTCCAGAAATCGCAAGATTCCCAACCCGCTCCGGACAACCAGTCCTACCGTGGCAGAGGAGGACAGGGAGGACGCCGCCCCAGGGGCAGAGGGGCTCCGAGAAACTTTGGGTCCAGAGAACCTTTCTCTGAGCGGCCTGCGCAGCAGCCCTGAAGGGTTGCCCGGCTGCTCCACTCTGGAGGCAGTCGGGGGCGCTTCTCGGAACACCTAGCGGCATGGGAGTCCATCACGACAGACCGCTGGGTGCTTCACATTATATCCAGAGGGTACAAAATACCAATACCCCATGTCCCCAAATTCAAAAACCTCCCCGATGTACCACCCGATCAGAGGGAGGCCGCAGCCGCAGAAATTCAGCAGCTGCTAAGAAAAAGAGCCAACCAGCTTGTCCCCCAAGGCCAGCTCGGATTAGGGTTCTACTCCAGGTTCTTTTTGGTGCCAAAAAAGACGGGGGACTTGAGACCGATTCTAGACCTTTCCCGCTTGAACCTGTCAGTAACCAAGGAAAAATTCCGAATGGTCTCTCTTCAATCTATTCTCCCCCTTCTAAGGGAGAACAATTGGATGTGCTCTATAGACCTCAAGGATGTGTACTACCACATTCTAATGGACAGACGATCCAGGAGGTTCCTCCGCTTCCGGCTGGGAGCCAGTCACTACCAGTTCAGGGTCCTTCCCTTTGGCCTCACCACAGCCCCCAGAGTGTTCACCAAGGTATTAGCAGTGATTGCGGCCCACCTGAGACTCCAGGGAATACAGGTCTTTCTGTACCTGGATGACTGGCTCCTGACCGCCCCAACAAGGCATCTACTTTGCTCAGCCAGAGACTTCTTTCTCCGCCTAGCCCCACAGTTAGGCATCACCATCAATGCCGACAAATCCCTTCTGGCCCCAACACAAGTCATAGAATTCATAGGTGCCAGAATAGACACCAGAGAGCTACGAGCCTTTCTAACTTCCGAGAGAATCCGGAATTTGCAACTCCATGTGCGGGCTATCCTTCAATCAAAGACAACACCAGCGGAATTGGTCCTGAGGGCACTAGGCTCCATGGCGGCAGTGATTACGCTCCTTCCATGCGCCCGTCTGAACATGCGGGTACTGCAATGGACACTTCTAGTGCAATGGTCTTTTCTATCCCTTACTCTTCACCACCCCGTTGCTGTCAGCAAGGCTTGCAGGAGGGCTCTACTATGGTGGCTCCAAGCCTCGGACCTCCATATGGGCCGTCCCTTCTGCACCTCTCCCCTTCTTGCCAGGGTGACCACGGATGCCTCCCGCCTCGGGTGGGGGGGGCATTATTCAGGCAGGACGGTCCAAGGCACGTGGAACGACACAGAGACCTCCCTGCATATCAACGTTCTGGAGATGAGAGCAGTGCTGTTCGCGTTGCAAGCACTTCAGGATCTCCTCCCCATAGGAACGATTGCATTTCAGTCGGACAACATGTCTGTTGTCTGGTACATCAACAAACAGGGGGGAACCAGATCTTACCCTCTATGCCGCGAAGCCATGAGAGTGTGGGAATGGACGATCTCCACCAACCGCTTTCTGATTGCAACGCACATTCCGGGATGGATCAACATCCTAGCGGACTAACTCAATCGCACCCTTCTTACCCCATACGAGTGGTCTCTCAATCCACTAGTAGCGAAGCAGATATTCGCAGTATGAGGGCAACCTTGCTGCGATCTTTTTGTGTCTCCATCAAACACCAAATGCGGCAATTTCTTCGCCCTAATCCCCCCTCCAGGGGAAACTCCAAGAGACGCTCTGGTGGATGCTTGGCCACCCGGTTTACTTTATGCCTATCCTCCTCTACCCCTGATGCTGCAACTCTTACAGAAAGCCTCACGGTTGGGGAGCAGGATGATCCTCATTGCCTCATTCTGGCCTTGGCAAATTTGGTTCCCTTACCTATGGTCTCACCTTGTGAATCCTCCTTGGATTGTAGATCCCAGTCCGGATCTCATCTCCCATCCATCGAACTTACCGACCCCTAACCTGGACAATCTGAAACTGACAGCTTGGTTGCTCCAGTTCCACTCCTAGTTAGGACTCCCGGTATCTCTTCACCAGTTAAAGCCATCCTTGTGGCAGCGCATAAGCCCTCCACCAGGAAAGTGTACCGCAGTAAATGGAAACGTTTTTCCATCTGGGCGGAGCATCATGATCTAGATCCCTTTACGGCTCCTCTTCCGTCCGTATTAGACTTCCTAACTGAACTCTTTCAGGAAGGTGCTAGTTGTTCAACTGTCAAAGTGCAATTGGCAGCCATATCACATTACCATGTGGGACATGATACAGGGCCTTTGATGTCGGCCAAGTTGTGTAAAACCTTTTTCAAGGGCACCTTCTTACTTGGACCCCCTATAAAGGAAGCTGTGCCACCATGGGATCTTTCACTAGTTCTTCAAGCCTTGACTGCTCCACCTTTTGAACCTGCTGCTTCAGTAGATCTCAAATTCTTGTCTTGGAAAACAGCATTCCTTGTAGCCATCACTTCAGCAAAAAGTGTTTCGGAGCTTCAAGCTCTTTCTGTGAAGCCTCCTTATTTGATCTTTCACACAGACAGAGTGTACCTCAGGATCAGTCCCTCTTATCTTCCCAAGATAGCATCAGAAACCAACATAAATCAATCCATAAATTTACTGGTTTTCTTCCCTAAATATCAGAATAAGGGAGAGTACAAGCTGCACTCATTAGATGTTCATAGGCAGCTTCGCTTTTATACTCATAGAACAGCTGGCCATAGACAATCCGACCAGCTTTTCGTTTCCTTTGCCAAATTTAATTTGGGGAAAGCGATTTCAAAAGTTTCTTTATCACGCTGGATTTCTCAATGTATCCTATTGGCGTATCAAGCCTCTGGGAGACCCGCACCCGAAGGAGTTCGTGCACATTCCACTTGTTCCATCTCTACTTCTGTGGCCTTCAAGTCTAGAGTTCCATTGGATGATATTTGTTCGGCAGCCACTTGGGCTTCATCTCATACCTTTATTAACCACTACAAACTGGACGTGATTTCTAGAGGGAGAGCATCCTTTGGCTCTGCGGTACTTCGCAATATCCTTCCATGATGGCCACCCAGGGTGCAGGTAGCTGACAAATGAACTCCCTACTTCAGATTAAGAAGTTATGTACTCACCATAACGTTCCATCTGAGTAGGTAGCTTCATTTGTCTGCAACCATCCCCCCCTCCTTCCCCCTGGCCTTCTTCAGATCTGTTTGTAGTTGGATACCCATTTTTTTGGGTATATATTGAGGGGTAAACTCGATCTGAGGTCATGGAGGGTTAGCAGGGAATTATGGGTGAGGGGAGGAGCTAGGAGCTTAGATCCATTAGCTTGAAACAAGTTGCCGGCTCGGATCCGATATCGGATCCAAGACCCGCAGGTTGCAGACAAATGAAGCTACCTACTCAGATGGCATGTTATGGTGAGTACATAACTTCTTATTTTCGGTGTCATTCAAAGGGGTACAGTATATTTCAGCTAGGGAGGAGATGCTAGACCGTCCTAACTCACTAACCCCCTCATCTGACTTCTTTGTATTGGTCAAAACCTCATCCACCTTCCTAGTGCCTTTTTGTAGGCAATGTCAGTCTTTTAAAGCTTTCAACATAACTAAACTGAATGTGGATAACATTAAGGTGTTGCAGAGTACTAAGGGCCTTAAAAAATATTCCTGAAAAACTTCGATATAGGCATAGTCACAGAGACTAGGTTGAAGGACAGTGAAAGCACTCTACCAATTCAACGCTTTAGTGCCTTTCACTTGTTTCGGCATGCTACATTAGATTAATGCACTAAAGGTCGGGATGTCTCTGTATTTTCATGCGTTCTTAAAACTCCCTTCCAGACTCGTTGGTAAAGCAACTTACTTGGAACTCCTCCACGTCCAACCTAGAACAAATCTCTTTTCACCTTATAGCTAACTGCAGGACCCCTTTCATTTTATGGATGACCTGAAGTTCATCTATATTCTAGTCTTCTTAGACAAGATTATCTACCATGTCCTAGACAGCTACAGGCCATCTTATATGACCCACTCTGCACTCAACTCTTACCTAGACCTACTAGAGGTACTTGTCATCCAACCAAATACCCTAATCACTGGAGGCTTACCCCTCTGTATACTAGGAAATGTACACTGCCCCCAACTCACAGGCACAAAGTTTGCTGGACTTGGTCAACACAAACACCCTGGACCATATAGTGTGCACTCCAGCCTGAGGTTCAAACATATTGGATCTGATACTTAGCAACTTGGAAAAGTTACACTCTTCAGCTACATCCTCAGAACAGGTTACATGTGGGGTGAATAGAGGGCTGCACCAGTCATCATCCTTTGTAAGGCCTGGATCATCAACTGACCTAGGAACTACAGCTATATCTGCCTGACAAGTGTAATTTTGCAAAGTCATGGACGAAATTATGGAAATGATCAACAAAGACATTGGCAACCTACAGACACTGGACCCATCCCAGTTTGGCTTTAAAGGAAGATCTTGCCTGCTCATCCTGGTAGACAACTTTGAGAGGGTCACGAAGGCTGTGGATGAGGGGCAAATGGCGCATACCACCTACCTTGACTTGCCCAAGGTGTTTGATACTCTACCCATCTATGGTGGTACTGAAAACTCAGAACTAGGCATAAATTCCTACATAACTCACTGGATTGCTGTCTGCCTCACATATAGGACCCATAGAACTCTGGCTTGGTGTGACCACCTCTTCCTGGAGAATGGTCACCAGTTGAGGACCTAGGAGCTTTGTGTTGGGGGATGCTCCTGTTTTGGCTTCTACTTCTCAAAAGTAAAGGCTAATGCCTTAAGACCGCTGTCTCACCAAGCTCGCAGATGATTGTAAATTAGGAACGATCATAGATTCCTCCATGACAGCAATATCTTATAAGAAGTTGTAATACAAATGATTGGTGCCAAAGCCATAGATTTAAAACTGAATGTCAAGAAATGCATTGTAGTGCCCTTTGGGAAACCATCTACCCAAGCTAATTACTCGATCGATAAATACCTGTAGGAGTTGACCCAATAGTTAGAGATCTGGGAACATATGAAGGCAGTTGTCTGGCCTTCAATCGACACGTAACCAAGATAGTAAGAAAATCATTCTGGGTCGTCCCAACTCATAAGCAAGAGTATGGCATCGAAGTCCAAGGAAATTACAGTGCCACTCTACTCGGCCCTTAACAAGAATATCGGAACCATCCTTGAGTACAATTCACTCTTTGGCATGTACCAAAACAGGCAATTGCAACAGCTGGAATTCCCACAGAGTTTCTTCACCAAGGGAATCCAGGTTATGGATACCCTATCCCACACAGATCGCCTTAAGACCATATCCCTGTACTTAAGTATCCTACAGTTTACTAATTGGCAATCTATGCCTAGCATACAAGGCATCCTCGGATCCAGCTCTGATGGATCTCTCGCACTTACAAAAAACAGCACCAGAAACACTAGATCTGAACTTTGCTTGCAACATAAATAGAAAATGCTGGAGAGACTGGTGTGTCTCAAAGGGTCCTTGCAGTAGGGAATAAGCTCCCTATCTATGTGAGGCAGAGTTCATCCCTGACCACATTCAAAAGAAACCTTTTTTTTCCTTCTTCAAATGCCTTTATTGAATTATCACTTGTGACAGACATGACAAACGTTATACTTCACATATATTACTTTATGTGGTATAAACTAAGCAGTATTATAAATTATACAATTTCTATATATATATATATATATATATTTTTTTTTTTTTTTTTTAACAAGAAACATCTGTATTAAAACATCACTTACTGTATAGGCAATTATACATTGATATAAATGAAAACAAATATTCAAAAGAAAACTTTATTATTGGATGGGAAATCACAAATTCACCCTTGATCTAGCCTTCTTGTCTCTGATGGACATAGGTCAACAGTAAGTAAATTTTTCCCCAACTAACATAACCTTCGGCTACCCTTTCACTAATGCATACCCCACCATGTTGGCATCCAAGGAGCTTTGGGGCCAAATTGCGTTGGGTTGCTTGGTTAGGCTTGTAAAGACCCTGGTTGTCATAGGACTAGTATAAACCTATGATCCTATTTATGCCCCCAGGCTCATATTCCCTATGCAGCTGTTATGGAGTTCTTATGTATCAAGTTAAACACCCTTCTAGAAGACTTCAACTATCCCTCTATAAACTGGGAGACTTGAACATCTTCAAACATGTATGCCCAGAGACTTTTGGACTTCATCCATGCAAAGTCTGTGCAACAGTTAGTGTGTACCCCAACCAGGGCTGACAGAATCCAGTTCTTGACCCGTACACATGGGGCAGCGCTGCTGTCCACCAATTGTTTCCTCCTTCATAGTCTAACTGGACTACAAGTTAGTCACATTCATCTGAAACCTCCCCCAATACTTCTGTATTCAATGACCATGCAGAGGGTAGTTTTACTAAAACTGAGTGATGACAGGGATAAATTCAAAAGTCATGTCCACCCCAACGATCACACTCATTATGCAGAGTCATTTACTGTCCAATTCTATGCACATGTAAATAGCTGCATAGATGCATCCGTCTCCCTCAGAAATAACACTAAATGTAAAATGAAACATGTGTGGTGCAACCTTAATATAAACCGACTGTATAATAAAATAATTGCACTCAAAAATAAATATAACTTTCAAGAAGCCAAAGACACTTTTGCTTAATAAAACCAGGAATTCTGGATCTTGCTAAAAATAACCAATGTCAGTTCAGAAATAAAAATTGCTATTTTGTGAAATATGGTTACAAAGCCTTTAACTGTGTTAGAAACCTAAAAAATAATGCCTAGCAAAGATTCAAAGAAGCTTTATTGTCATTTAGAAAACACAAGTTCTACCTAAACGAAATTTCAAGTGTCACCTCTTTTACAGTAGAAAACAAATGCAAAAAGACATGATGGGTATAAAAGAATAAACAATAACTAGTACAAAAGTAAATATCTAAGCAGCTGATGCACATGCTGTGTACTCTGTTTATATGCACTGGACAACACTGGATGAAAATACATGAAAAGAAAAGTGCACTATACACAAGAGGTGAGATTGGATGATATTGCACATAAGGAAGTGTTTGAAATTGCACTTGAATGAGAACATATTAATTTTAGTATGCACTAAATAAATAGAATTACGGTATGCCGCGGTGGTGCAGCGGTAGCGTTGTTTCCTCACAAGAGGTTCTCCCATTCGATTCTCGGCTAGAGTGCAGGGGAGTGCCTTCTGTGTGGAGTCTGTATGTCCTCCCCGCGGTTGGGTGGGCATTCGAAAGATGTGTAAATGGGCGTGCCTTCGTTGAAGGTTGAACGTCGAGCTGGCACCTCGGCGTTCCTGAAAATCTACTGCCAATCATTAGCGGACTGGAGTTCCGCTGTGGCGACCCCTAATAGGGAAAAGCCGAAAGACAACAACTGTATGGAAAAACTGAGCAGATCTAATAGTGCTAATATGACATACTTGGACCTAGAGGACTGATGAATTTAACTCTTAACTTCACCCCTTTCTCCCCTCAAATATTCTCCAATCAAATACCTGCATCTACAACCCCCAGTCTCCCAAGAACAAGTTCTCAGTGTACTACCTATGTCTATTGGCTTGGATAACCTACCGGGTTGTGTAGTAGTAAGCCTGAAACATGCGTGACTTGTAAGCCTCTATAAAGGCTATTCACTATTAGCTTCAAAACAGGCTTTATGCTGGATGACTGGAGGACAGCAACAGTCATTTTTTTGCACAAAGTTGGGGGCGTCAGTAGACCCGTATTATTACAGACCCATATGCCTGACCATTCTCTTCCATAAGGATATGGAAAGGATCATTGTGCTACTAATAAGGGTAGAGAGAACCTACAGACTCTTGATGTAACCCAGTCTAGATTTGTCAAGGCAGGTCCTTCTTACTTAGCACGGTTAATTTATTCAGAGAAGTCACTGAGGTAATTGGTAAGGACATATCTGTGTGCACTGCTTATCTGCATCTTGCAAAGGCATTCAGTACCATCATACGCTCTGGCATCATAGCTAAATTCCCCCAGCTAAATGTTAACTCCTGTGTAACTTGCTGATGCAATCAAGCTCACAAATAGAACCCAGGAAGTAAAGGTCAGCGGCTCCACCTCCTCAAAAGACCTATCACTAGCAGAGTGCCCCTGTGTTCAGTACTTGGGCCTGTCCTCTTTGATTTGTACTTCTCAATGCACAAAGTTTAAGGGTTTGTGTTTGTATCTTGCCAAGTTTGTAGATGACTGCACATTGGTGCTATCATAAACTACCAGTATCCTACAAGAGGGCCTGTCCCAAACAAATAGTTGGTATCTAAACTATGGACTAAAACTTAATGCCAAGAAATGTATAAACGTCTCATTCAGCTAGCATGACTCTTCATGTAATAATTAGATTGACAATACCCCTCTTGAAAATTGAGCTTCAAGTTATGGCTCTGGAAACCTATGTCGAGAGTGAACTGCCCATTGATCGCCACATATCCACTATTGTAAGGAAATATTATTTCATCCCAGAACTTGTATTTAAGGGTATGGTATTTTGATCCAGGTGGTTATAGAGTATAATGGCCTTTCAGTATGCACCTGTCAAAGGATTTATCACAACTAGAATGTCAACATTGTTTTCTCACTTTAAAAAAAAAAGTAAAGGGCCTAAATCTTAAAAACTGTGCTGACTGTCTCAAAGCCTTATTTATTCTTCTGTTTGTGTCATACAGGCTATTAAGATGTGACCTCTGCCTCGCATATAAAGCCTTATTAGACCCTATTCTGTGAAACCTATTAATCATTTGTAAATTCAGTAGTGTCATAAACACTCACTGAAGAGACTTAAATCATCTTTTTTTCCTTTTGCAAAATTAATGTGTGTTGCAGGGATAGGTATGTATTACAAAGGTAACACCTCCGGTGAAACAGTCTTCCACTCTACAGAGTACTTCCTGTACTCGTTTTGAAGCATAATTTGGATGAACCAGATAGGTAACCTTATGTTCACTTCTAGTTTTGCACCATTGGACCTCTTGGTTGGGATGAGATGTGTAATTACCAAAATGTACACTTGTTTGGCCAATCCTTTGATGTTTGTATTGCAAATTATAAGTGGTGACAATGGAAATGCAAGGCTATGCTTCTTAAGATACTCCGATCAGTAGCCTCGTAAGTATCTGTAAACTTATTAAGCTGATAGTAAGAAAACAAGTAGTTGAATCTCTCTCTAAGTAGATGTAGATTTATTATTTTTAGTTAGGAAGTGCTCTTTGAGAGCTGTTCATGTTTTTGTACCTAGTTACCTTACCAAACCTCATTGGAGTCCAGAAAGCCAAGTACTCTTTTACCTTAATGCATAGTAAAGGTGTACAGCACATAACTTGGTGGGAATGCATCATCATTATAGTAGCAGGTAAAGATGATCAGAAAAACAAAAGCTGAGACATTGGTTTCATTACATTCACATTGAATGGGCATTTATATATCGACACATATTGTACAACTAGTAAATCTTCATAATTTGTTAGACTTCTATATCATGTCTTTAAGTAGGGCCATGAGGTGTTTAATTCATAATTTAAAATTGCTAGGTTTGGAAATGTTTGGGGAGGGGGGGTCAATGTCTATACAGAGACTAAGATTTTGGTTAATACTGATTTCAGGTAAATTGTTATTAGCAATATCTGAGAGCACAAAATTGTATGAAGAGGGTATATTTTCCAAGCACAGAGCTTATGCAATATAATTAAAAGCTAAGAAGGAAAATAGAATGTTTAAACGAGTGGAAAGCTTGCAAGGAGAAGTTAAAACATTTGAAAGCTTGCAAGGAGAAGTTAAAACATTTGAAGGGTTTGGCATTAGTTTGTTCTTGGTTGCCGTGCATTTGTGGCGTATGGGCATCCACCCTTTGTCCATGTGAGTTTTTGCCTAGTGCTGCAGTTTTGTTCTACATTCTAAAGAATGTGTAGGATATGAGATGCATGTGCCATGCGTGTGAATATGTCCATTTTGCAATTTGCTTGTGCCGTTTCCAGGATTAGTTTGTCTTGCACCTATTGAGTACATGAATAATCTACAGCTGTTTTGCTACCCTGTGTTGGCTTTAGTGGATAATTGGAAAATAAATGATTGTATGTTCCTTAAATAGCAGTGTGTACACATTTAAATTTGAAACGTATTTCCTATCTAAAATGTCAGTGAACAAATTTTTAGATGGCTGAATGTATGGACTAAAAGCAATTCTCTCTTTCTCTTTCCTAGAATGCAGAGGAAAAAAGTGGACAACCGTATTAGAGTCCTGATAGAAAATGGAGTTGTGGAACGACATCGGACCATGTTTGTTGTGGTGGGAGACCATGGGAAAGACCAGGTATGGAGGCATTTTGGAAAAAGCATTAAAATCATTGTGAAATGTTTCTAGAAAAGGGGGATATGATGAAATAGTTAAAGTAGCCATCCTTTAAACTGCCCAGATGTGGGAGACATCACTTTCCGAAATGTACTTTTAATGCCTTTATTAAGTTATACTATAACACAGGCATACATACATTAATGTAAAAAGAAAACAGGCTATATTAATACGTTTCCAGTTATGTGCATTGTACATCACATATGTTCTTTTTGTAATTATCAGCCCAACATTAAGGGAAGGCAGAAATTGAGTAATTTATGTAAATCTTCTTCCTCCTCTTGACCGATATTCTGCATGTATTTTTCCCACAATTTACATTTATTTTTATGTAATTGCTCTTTCTTTTTTCTAAACATCCTACTTCTAGTTCTTTTATCTGTGTTACAATATTCAATACTTCAAATGCAGGTGGTTTAGACTTTAATTTTCCATTTTCTTGTGATTTGCTTTTTTTTTTCTTTTTTTTTGCAGCCAACAGAATTAAACTTAGCAATGCCTTACTTGTGTCCCAGCTAAAAAGAATCTCTGTTAGTTACAGCCATTTGCTCACACAGTATTTCTGACAGAGCACTCTGTAGGGAATTTTTAAAATCTGCTAACTCACTACACTCCCAAAGCGTATGTTCCCAGATATATTTTTCTTCCCCATAACACCCCCAACTACATTTGGAAAAAATTTTTTGGAGTCTGTTTGGAGTATGGAAAATACCTATGCCAACACTTCCAAGCAAAAATTCTAAACCTTTTAGACTTTGTGGCGTACTTGGAAGCATACATATGTCTTTCCATTGATCCCTTATAAATTTCTCATCCAGTCTCTCTTTCCAGTCTTTTCTAACTTACTCTGATTCTTATAATAACTGTTCAGTACTTCACATGTCCTACAAATTATCTATTTTTTAACTGCTTCTGTTCTAGGTTCATCTAAAACTCTACCAGAGCAAGTGTTTAACTTAGGATCCTCCTCCCTTTCTCTTTGCCTATATTCTATCAATCCTTAGTAGGGGAGGCAGTCTGTAGTTTGCAGTACAGCTCTTTTTGGCCTCACCCCATTCTCTTACCTTTCACTCTGTAGTTAGTTCCGAATACCGTAATTCCTTTGCCAATTTTTTGCAGTGAAGTCCAGCTACGTCTTGCCTGTTCTGTGTACCCCTGCTTGCAGCCATACCTGTCAGTAAAATCTCCTTTCTCCATTCTTATGTTGGTTTGGTTCTTAGAATGCTTTTTGCTACTTTATGAATATAATATTCTGTATGTCTGTTATCCTCTCTAAGGAGCTGCATCCAAAATCCCACAGTTTCCTTATTTTTTGAATATCCGCCTGCTTCTTCATACTTTTCAAATTTGAATGATCACTTTCTGCTTCTTAGGTTTGTAAGCCTTAATTTTGTAGCTTTGTAAAATACCCCTTCACATGTTATAATCCTAAACCATCTTGTTTTGTTGGATCAATCAACTTATCCCACTTAACACTTGCCCTCCCAGATAAATTCCTTTAACTCTTTATTATTGTCCGTATCTTCTCCTCTGGTTGATTTTAAAACTATGCCTGACCTGTGTATAAGACTAAAGGGACTAAAAACATTTTTATTGCTAGTATCTTACTATCCATATTCATAAACAAGAGGTTCTAGTTTCTGTATTATCATTTGTTTAGACTCCTTGACTACCATAGTAGAGGCCTCTCTAATCTATACTTTTAATTACTTCATCTTATCGTGCCCCCATAAATATGGGTATTTCTGAACCAGTTTGTTTGGGTACATAATTTATGGCTATAGACTGTAATGAAGATAAAACAATTTTGTATCCCAAAAAGACTTGACTGTCTCAAAATGTTCAGTCTCCACGTTTAAAATATCCATTAGTACTTTCACAGCAAAGCAGTTTTGTTTAGTAACATGCAGTTTATATTTTGAAGTGTTTTATACAAATACTGTTAACAAAAACTTTTATTTAGATGCATTTTCCCCTTTGTGTCCTTCTAAACATTAATGACAAAGTGGGGGGGGTATGTACTTTACAGTCCACCCACAAGTCAACTGAAGTCCAGTCTTTCTCAGCTACATTTATTTTTAAGCTATAGTTCGCAAATGTGATTGCTTTATAATCTTACATTTATTCACTAATTTCAGTGTTTCTAGTGTTCTTCCTGTTCATCTTTATCTCCCAACACCAGATTCTGGTTCAAGTCCATGGATTCTTCTGGTTAACTTGTGTACTTTTTTTCTGTCATAGGTTAGTGCTGAGGTAGCTGCCCTTGAGGGTTATTTTAAGTCTATGCAACGTCCCTTTTTGTACTCTTAACCTATCCCATTTGTTTATAGATTTTGCGTACCCATCCCATTGTTGATTATATACTGCCCATAATGAGAATAACTGAGATCATGCCGTAGATAATGAGGGGGGGACCATGCATGGCATAAAGCACCCATGCATCTGCACATTTAGGAACTGTGCATCTGTGTGGAAAAAGTTTCACTGGCTAAGTCTTATATGAACTTTATTGTCAGAAGAATGAGAAGCAGAGTCTTCTGTTGGATTACTCACTTTTGTTGGATACACTTTTTTGTATTTCATCCATAGCCTGTTCTACATAAAAAATGCTTTGATCCTCCAAGAATAATAATCTGAAGCCAGCTGGATACAACAGCTTGAACCTTGTACCTGCCTGTTGACATTCCCTGATTGTTGGGATAAATTTGCTTTTCTTTTAACTGGTGTGCAGTGAATAATCATTTTCCACAAACACTTTATCCCCATGTTTTAATAATATTTCCGTCTGCAACAGTTTCAGTATCACCTCTTTTCTGCTGCTATAATTGTATCTGTGCTGATACTTTGTTAAGTTTTACCACCATCGTTATGCAGTGATCATGGGGTTATAAATTTTAATTTGCTGCTAGATAATGCTCCAAAACTGGAATCTAAGCCAATGCTCAGAAGATTAATTGCAGATTATTTGGTAGCAAAACAGTCACAGTGTAAAACTAATTGGAGTGATGCAGTCATTGGAAAACTTGCAGAAGGAATGTGGAAAGTTTTGAAATAGTAGTTGAGTGCAAAAATTTAAAAAAGTTTAACATCATGATCTAGGCATACAAGGTCAGGGAGATGTATTTCCATAAGAACAAGATATGTAATTAAGGTGAGAGACAAAAAAAAATAAGAAATGGAAAAGAGGTCTAACTCCAAGTTTGAAAACTGAAATAAGCTGGACAAACAAATTACGCATCATGTAAGACAAGATCAAGAAAAATTTGTCAACAATTTGTATGAAGATATTGAGCACAATAGGAAACCATTTTATAGATAAGATATGGAAAGTGTAAAGACATACAAACTGATAAACTTGGTGTAGATTCTAAATTTTTTTCTCAGACATAAATTTACAAAATCTTATGCAAAACAGTTTGGCTGCACAAAGGGAGTGATGAGTTGTTCTAGTGACATCCAGGTAACCTCATATACTGCAATCAAAATAGATTATATTGAAAAAGAGCTATGCAAACTGGATCCAAACAAAGCACTGGGTTGAGATGGAATCAAGAACTTATAGTACCATTATATCTGTTGTTTACTAGGCCATATAAATATGGGGAGATTCTGAAGATTGGAGACATGTACTTGGTAAACCCTGTCTTTAAGGGAAATGGGAGTAGGTCAAACCCAGAGTCATATAGACCCTTAAGTCTACTTTTCATGTTGTGGAAAAATAACGGAGAAGGTAATATTGGATGAGTTATTATCCCAGCTGGAAAGGTTGGGACTTGAAACCATACATCAGCATGCATATGTTGAAAGTAGATCTATTATCACCTGTAACATGATGTTCAATAACGCTATAACAGCAGCTATGAATTAAAAATTGTGCTGTGATGTAATCTTTATAGATCTAACTTCAGCATCTGACAGAAATAGGGTTATATACATAACACACTAATCAATAAGTTACAAAAACTCGGTATTGATTTACTCTTGATAAGATGGATAGATGCATGACTCACAGATAGGACATGGCAAGTATACAGCAATTGGATAGGTGAAATTCTTGGTTACAGTAAACGTGTCCTACAGGGCTTTATCCTAGGCCCTTACTTACTTAGATTGTATCTTTCAGACCTATCTTTTTCGTCTGAGGTGTTCTACAGTCTGTATGCAAATTTCTTGAAAGTTTGTAGTACTGATTACGTGTGTTACAGATAGGGCAGGTCTACAAAAGACCTTGACTAAATTGACCATTTGGGCACAGGAAGATATGCTGATAAATGCATCAAAAACTAAGTTTATGAGATTTGGGATCATAGATTGAAAGGTGAACATTTAATACAACACACAGTGGTTTGAAACTGTAGATTAATTTAAGAACCTGGGTATATGAGTAGATCCAGCTTTTTTGAATTTTTCTATTCATATCAACTAATTGGTTAATGATAGTTACTATAGGCTGTAAGTCTAGGGAATCAGAAATAATGAAGTAGTTGTCTGTTAATTGGTAATTACATTAGACCCAAACTTGAGTATGGAATAACGATATGGAAACCTTTTAAGAAAACGAGCATGAGTTAACTGGAAAGAGCACAGTGGAAATACACCAAGAGCATACATGGATGTGAAAATTTAAGTTATTATGAAAGGCTAAAATATCTGAAATTGTACAGTGTCTCTTACAGATTTTAAGAGGAGATCTTACTTTGGTATATAGGACATTTAGGGACTGCTATCTCTGGGATTGTTTGGGGTTATCAAATAGTAGTAGAGCATCGTATGACAACATGGGAGAAATGTACTAGTTGGCTCTCAGAGAGCAGCTGACGCATGGAATAGACTACCAAACTATAAAACAAGAACTAGTTTAGATATTTTTTAAAACAGCCTGGACACTTGTTATGGGAACAACTGTTATGGTATATTGGCAGGTTAGAAGGGCATTAATGCCCATGCCTGAAATATTTCTATGCATCTATGTAATGCAGGTGTTGACTGCTTTCTCATGGCAAGGTTTGGAGCATAAGCTCAGCGTATAATTCCAGTTAACAAATTCTGTTGTGGAATACTAGCCCAGTTGCTTATTGGTGCTTTTATAGAATTAATAGTCTGTTCCTTCTAGTTTCTCTGGTCCAGACAAATTTCAGGTATTCCCTACAAGCTGCATCTTCTAGCTCTACCAGTTTTTGAAACGGCTCTTCTTGAAGTCTGATAGTCATCCAGACTTTTCTTCATTTCTTCTTCCTATGATTTTTTTTTTTTTGCAGTTTTCAATTGATCTGAATGGCTGCTTAAAGCTGCTTCTACTTTTTAAAACTTTTGTTATTTGAGTTAATATACTCCTTCAATGTTTCATATATTTTAATCACCTCTTGAGTACATTGGATTTATTTGTTTTTCTCCTATATTACTGGAAGCCATCTCTTCTACCACAGCTGAAATTTGAACTGCTTTTTGCTGAACTGCAGGATTTTTCCCAGTCACTGTTGTCTCTTCACTTTTTCTACTTTTTCTTTCAGGTTCTTTAAATTGTTTTTTTGCTGGCATCCAGGTTAGTGTACTTACTAGCCAGTAACTGAATTTTACTCAAGCTGACAGAATTACTAGCTCTTATTTCTCAATTTTTTTTTTCTACACTGGGAGAGCTGAAATTAAGCAGCTGATCGGTGTGTAGTCCTCTTGGAACTCCAGAGTTAAGTACTTTTGAGGTCACTCCACAGGGAGACGAAAAGGGTGAACCTTGACAAGATGAGCCTTGGTGAGTTCCACTTGCATTATGTTAAGTACTGCCCACCAACCAAAAAAAAAGGCAGCTGTGGATTTTCGGTACAGCTTGAGCATAGAAAAAGATAGAAATGATCAAAAGTTGTGTCTTTGCTTTAAAAAAAGTTGTTTTGCTTTTCTTTTTTTAATAAAAAATCATTAAGTTATGACCTAGACAATTCATACACATATATAAATGAAAACAAACAATATTGACATAGTTTTAGTTGCAAACTTATATCACTTCTAATCTATCCAGTCACTTTCAGTCGAACATTACGTAGCTCATTTAAATCTTGCCTTTTCAACCTCATTCTTTGTCTAAACATATTCCCACAATTTTCATTTTTTTCTATGTAATTTACTACTACCCTTTTCTAAAGATCCCATTGCCAGTTATTTCATCTCTGTTACTATATTCAGTACTTTTGGTATAGATGGTTTAGATGTTGCCAAAAAAGCAGTTACTAGGAAATGGAAATCTGCCACCATAATGAGACTCGGCAAGACCGTACTATGTCTAGGCTATTTCAATTTTGTATCATAGCTCAAAAAAGTTATTTCCTTAGTCATGCCAATTTGCTTACCTAGTGTTTCCGATAGAGTAGTCTGCAGGGTTTTTTTTAAAACTTGCAACTCATTACACTTCAAGAAAATATGTTCCCAATTACCTCTTTCATCCCCATCACACCTCCATCATTTGCTGTCTATCTGAGGAATAATTCTTTGGAGTCTTCTTGGGGTATAAAATGCCTATGTAAACACTTAAAGCAAAGAAGAATCACACAATCCAGTTGTACTGAAAAACTAGACCATGAAATGACATCAGTATTTATTGAACAGAGTTGAGCACTTTCATTCCATATTAAAAAGGAACTTCATCAGATCTAAAGCACAGTATCTCTGCAATCATTAAAAAGAAAAACCTATTGTATCACATGTAATTCCAAAGCCAATGGCTGTAAACCTTCAATGACCTTGCAATTAAAAACAATTCACACTTCAAGGTACTTAAGTTTCATTATTGAATTAATTAAAACTGAATCATTAAGCCATGCAAAGTTGGTAGCATTAAATTTTAATTGCCATCCAAGTTCACTTTTGTTGAGGTGTTTCTCAATCTTGCATCATTTAAAATTTGTTCCAAAGACTACAAACTAAAAAAGCATGATTCTCAGCCACTAAATTATGCCTATATAAGGCATTAGTTATTTTCTTATTTTCCTGAACATGCTCATAAATTCTTTTTTAATTTCCTGCTGGCCTTTCGAACATAAAATGCAGGACATGCACAACAACAAGCTATATAAACCACTTGTTTAGAGTTGCATGTAAAGTGCCCATTAACTTGAAATGTTTTGTTACAAATGTTACAGCTGTCAGTTCTCATCACATATGGACACTGCAGATAGCTTTCAAATTTAAACATACCCATTTTCCCTGTTTGCAGGGAATCAAAATGCGATTTTCAGTATTCTAAGCAATCCTTTAAGGACTTGTCTGTTGTGTACGCTATAGTTAGTTTTTCACCTAACTTGCATACTGTGGAAATATCATTCCTAAAAATACTCAATTTCATAACCAAACATTCCTCAATAGCTTTCCTGTCAACAGTAAAGGTATTACTAAAAAGTTTCTTACTACTAGCAAAATCCTCCCTTCTTTGAATAGAAGTCCACTGTTCATTGTTACAGTTGACTTGGATTGTATTTAAAATAGGGGCATAAACACCTTTGTCTGTTACTAAGAACTTCTTTCTTAATATCTAATTAGTATTATCGGATAACTCCTTAAAAACATATCTATAAGGACTACACATTCTGTAATAAATGTCTCCAAATCTGATATATGGGCCAGCCAAAACCCTCTGGCCCTTCACTATGGCTTTCTTCTGATTTATACGGATGTCAGCTATTGTAATGTAAGTACATATTTGAGAAAATCTCCTTACGATATGTATTTGATATATAACGTAATTGTGAAGTGTCCTTTACAAGTTCAACATCCAAATGTAGAATTTTACCTGGATCTTGTTTGTAGGTGAACTGTAAAAAAAAAAAAAAAAATCAGCAGTGTGATTTAAATAACTTGTAATCTCTCTTGGGTATCTAGCTGTAACAAAAAATATCATCCAGGAAATGAGTATATATTGCCCACGAGTCTTTGTATTGGCTGTTGAACACATACGCAATCTCTGATTGGGCCATTACTAAGTTAGCAAAACCGGGGCCACCTTCTGGCCCCCATCGCTGAATCAAGTTACCTGTTCATATATTTCAATAAAAATTATTATAAAGTTATTTTTGAGAACCAGTTCCATTAAGGTAACCACCACATTAACTTTTTCATGCTCTAAATCAGAAAGTTCAAAACGTTGGTCCTCAAGCCACTGTAGGCCTAACAAAATATAAATTTGTGACATCTCTGGTGATAAAGATCCTGTCTAAAATAAATTCATATTCTCTAATTTTTTGTAAAAAGTACCAAGCATCCTTACAGATATGCTTAAGTTTACTTAAGCTTCCCTTAAGCAAGTGGCCAATATATTTGCCAATAAAATATGTCTTAGAATGTGAAGCATCCACTACTGGTCTTAAGTGTGTGTGTGGGGGGGACTTCCATACATTTGAGTTTTGGGGATTCCAAATGTTTTAGTGATGACTGGCTTGTTGTTCACCATAAAGTCAAATTCATCCTTATTTATTTGTCTATTATGAACCATATCGTCCACATACAATCTAACTTAGTATAAGCCATGAAAATGTTGTTGCAGGATTCTTCACAATACTCCTTCCCCAATAATAATGTTGACAGTTTACATTCATAATCACTTGGGCTCATAATAAGACCTCCCCCTTGTCTGGCTTCATGACTCTTATTTCCACACCATTACAAATTTCTTTTAAAATCCCAGTGTCCTTGCTGGAGAAGTTATAAAAGCTGCTGTTGCAAGTTTGACTCAAAATGTTCCTCACTTCACATTCACAAATCTTTTCAAACATAAGTGCATAATTATTTAATGAGGAATTAAAACCACTTCATCTTATTAAAATAGTTTAATATTCATAGTTGAAATTTCCCTGTGCCACCCTTTCGTTCCTTGGAGAATGTAACAAACCCCATCGACCAATCATTGTGGGTGCTGATGAAGTGGCTTTTTAATACGGAATGAAAGTGCTAAACTCTGTTCACTAAATATTGATGTCACTTCATGGTCTCATTTTTTGGGAATTCTAGTTTGTCTATATTTGTGAACATTTTAAGTTTGTCAACATTATCATCAGGGAATGAGCATTGTGAAGTATCCCACAACAAAATGTATACGTGTTATTCTAAGTTAGATTGTGTGTTGCCTGATATGGTTCATCAGGGACAAATAAGGATGAATTTCACTTTATGGTGAACAACAAGCCATTTGTTGCTGGAATATTTGGAATCCCTGAAATTCATAAATGTATGGAAGCCCCCTCCCCTTAAGACCGATAGTGGATGCTAAGATGCATTTTCTTGCCAAATATAGTGACCATTTACTTAAGGGAAGCTGAAGTAAACTTGACCATATTTGTAAGGATTCTTGGCACTTTTTATAAAAAATTGAGTGCGAATTTATTTTAGATGGGATCTTTGTCACAATAGATGTCACAAATTTATTTTCGGATTCCCAATGAGTTAGGACTACAGTGGCATGAGGACCAACTTTTTTGAACTTTCTGATTTAGGGCATGAAAAAGTAATCTGGTTGTTATCTTAATGACATCTGTTCTCAAAAACAACTTTATATATTTCAATAAAAACTATTATAAACAGGTAACTAGTGTAGCGATGGGGGCAGTGTGTGCCCCCAGTTTAGCTAATCTAACTGGATATATGTCCATTTTCAGTAGAGTCCTAGGGAGATGAGCTCCAAGAGATTACTAGACTAATGTACAGGTACTAGTTGTTATACAGTTAAATACTCCAAATTTTAAATAAAGTAATATTCACAGTTTATCCAAAAAACATGTTACAAGCATTAGATAAGATATTTTAGACTTTATGTACAAGACTTGATTAGTAACTAGAAAGTAATAGTTAAAGAAATGCATACTTCAAGTTTCAACAGTTCAGCAATGCTCTCAGTTTAAACAATACTTGTTGCCTGCCTTAGGTAGGCTGCTTTAGAATTATATGCAGAAGACTTTAACTAGTTATTTTAAATTATCTGTATTAGGATAAGATATGTTTTTTGCCAAGGATAGGCCTTGATCTGAAAAGACATAGAGCAGGAATTCGGTCTTAAGAGAGGGTATTTGGGATATAGTATGAGATTAGTCAGGATTTGTACAGGGACATAACCAATGGGTTTTAAGATAGAGTTTCAGATTGTGTTTAAAAAGTGTAAATGAAGACAGTGATGTACGTTCATGGGTGAGTTGGTTCCCAGTACTTTCCAACTGCAATTGAGAACAGAGCATCTCCTGCCATGTTATTAGATTTACATGTTGATACAAGTAGAGTATTAGATGAGCGTAAAGTTGAAAGGTTCTTATATTTGGTAATGAGACTAGCAAGTATTGGGGTATTGGTAGGTTGGAAAAGGGTTTTGTGCGCAATGGTGAGTTGATTAAAGTGAGTCTGATTCAGTAGCTCTAACCAGCCTAATTGTTTCAGATTATGGCAGTGATGGGTCATAAAGGAGGAAGCAGTAGCAAATCTGGCAATGCTATTGTAATCGTTGGCTAGCATGTTAAGGTTATTTTTGACAAGTTAGTATATATGGAAGAAGCATAAAGAAGTGTGGAGATAAAGTGGGAATAGGCAATAGGGGTTCTGGCTAGTACGGAGAGAAAGGGTTTTATCCTGTAGAGGGAGCCAGTTTCCTGTTGACAGTTTTTATGGTATTGTTGATATGGGTTTCAAAGTTCAGGTTGTTATCAATGGTTACCTCTAGAAGTTAAGTTGTTGGATCGGGAGATATGAGTGTACCATTATTGGATAAGACTGAAAAGTTCATTGGGAGTGATTTACAGGTAGGAGTGAAGAGGAGGAGTTTGTTTTTTTGGGGGGTTCAAGAGGAGGCAGCGTTGTAGAAACCAATTTTCTGTTTTATTGAACATTGTTTGAGTTAGTCTGTAGTTGGGATTGAGCTTTAGCTGAGCAGATTATTGTCGAATCATCTGCATATTGTAGACAGTTAGTTAAAGGAATAGCTAGGTTGAGGTCATTGATAAATATTGAGACCCCGGAGAAGAGTCAGCATCTCCTTTTTCATGTTGCCTCTGCCTCTTATTTTCTTCAACCTTCAAATGCCGCAGTCTCTCTTATTCCAAATGGATGGCCACCAGTTGAAGTCTCTCTAACTCCAGACAGATATTTAAGTCCTCTAAGGCAAGGTTGACCTCTCCATTTTCTGAGAGTTGTACATTCCGAAGGCCACTCTGACTGTCTTCCTGGTTTCTGGTCTGTAATGCAGCTGTGGCTAAGGCTGCAATAATTTCTGCTTTAGTCAGTTGGCATGCACTAATCCTTTGGCTTGGCACATCTCCGCCAACTGTCTCCTTGTCAGCTTGCCATACTCCTCTGCTGACATCCTTGCCTGCTCTCACTGACTGACTAAGCTAACAAAAAATAAAACTATTAGGATATGAAACTCTGAATGTCTATCATGTGGCTGCTTGAGAGCACAAGCACCTTCTTTAGTGATCACGGTTTACAGGCTTCCAGAGTTCAATATCCACATCACTGAATCCCGATATGTGATGTGGTGATCCTACCACTTCCAGTCAGATGTGACGACCCTCCACTGGACCAGTAATCAAGGAGCCTCCATCCTGACCATTGGCAACCGTGGGGTCCGTTCACTGAGAGGATGACAGGTACATAAACAGTATTTACAGATGCAGCTCTCTGCATCAAGTGCAGTTTCCCATAAGAGCACACAGAGAACACAGTCAGTCCTGGGCTGGTTTCTCCCTCTTCCTCCAGATCTCCAATAAGACCCCCCCACTTGCAGAGCTGTAGAGATGAGAATCTTGGCTGAGTGACCAAGCCAAGACCTCCAGCATCCTCTCTGTCCAACCAGTACTTTGTCCCTTCCCAAGTAGCTGATACATACCCTCTTTGAGGTTTGATTTAACATGCACATACACATGCACACACACACACAGCTGGGAAAGGCTGGTACAGGTTTACTAGCAATGCCCCCTTTTGCCCAGACTATATGTCAATTTTCACTGCCACCAGTCTCTCCTGCCAGCTACCTTACGGCCCTTAACAAAGGGTATCCAGTGTTAGTGTGTAATAGTAATATTAACACAAATGGTAGTTTGACCAAGAGCAAGGCTCTTGGGAGTGGCCCACACGGTGTCACCAAATAACATATGCAAGTGATCTCAAAACTTAAATATCTCTACACAGATCAATCACAATGAAAGGTTTAAACATATTTCATAATAAATAAAAGAACAAGATAATACTAAATATATCTGCACAGTGACATCAGATTTCAAAACCACAGGAACTGTCTAAAATAACTTTGCAGTACAGGCTCACACAAATAGATAAACATCTAAACTAAGCTTCACTATATTCCTGACTGAATCTAAGAGCATTATACGGTTCCCTAGAAACTTCTTTGGAGCAAGGCAGATGTGAATGTTTGTTTTTTCTTGTTGTCAGGTCCAAGACAGAATGCTCTATCTCACTAAGAGACTTTGCAAAATAATTTCTAAAAAATTACTACTGGGATAGCTTGCAGAATGATGTCACTTCTTGTCATCTGACTTCTAGTTGCCAGGCCAAACCCCCCATTGCTGAAGCTCTCAGAATTTAGCATCTACTTGTAAAAATATTCATGCAAATGCTTGAAGTCCTAAAATAATTGCATTCCTTCATGTTTTCAGCCTAGCATTTAGTTCCCTTTAAAGACAATACAGAAAGCTTCCTAGCACAGACTTTGTCTCTCTAGCTGCATTGAAAACTTGAGAGACCACCTCTTCATGGCATAACCTATAAAGTGATTTTAATTTCAAATATTTTTCTAAAGTTTACTGGACTGAGGTTAACCTCTTGTATTCCAGTTTCCACTGTTAAAATATATATACATTTAAACAGTTGCAACAGTGCATGTAATTTTCTGTTCTCTTCCAGTAGGGCACACTGTGGATACGTTTTAACACAACACTTTACAAATACCTTTTCAGCACAAACATCTTTGCAGAGCAGTTTGATATACACATGACATACAGTTCTAATACATTTGTAACACAAGCATCTTGTATGAATTAGTTTGATATTCACAAATGACATGATTTTTTAGAAAATTCCATCTAGCTGTGCTGGCAGTACCTCCTTTCATCACACTTCTCCCTCCCTTCGAAGACTCTGTTTTGCAAGTGTAAAAATACTTGCACAAGGGCTTTTGCTCAGATCTTTGGAAGATGGTGGAAGTCATAAAACAATTGCATTCCTTCATGCTTTCAGCCTAGCAATTAGTTTTCTCTAAAGACAGTACAGAAATCTGCCTATTACAGACCATCTCTCTAGCTGCATTGAAAACTTGAGAGAGCGCCTCTTTATGCCTTAGCCTATGAAATGCTTTAATTTCAAATATTTTTCTAAAGTTTACTGGACTGAGGTTAACGTCCTGTCTAGTTTTCAGTGTTAGACTATTGTAACTGTTTAAATGTATATATTTTATGTACATTTCTGTTCTCTTCTAGTAGGGCACACTGTGGATACATTTTAAATGCAGCATTTTACAAATACCTTTGCAACACAAACATCTGTACAGAGCAGTTTGAAGTACACAGGATATACAGTTGTAATACATTTGTAACACAAGCATCTTATATAAATTAATTTGATTTTTCACAAATGACTTATTTGCAAACTTCCAGCTAGCTATGCTGGCAGTACCTCCTTTTGTCACAGTTGTCATGCAGTATTTTATCTGCCCTAATAATTATCCATTTTTAACAGTTGGTGCTATTCTAGATTCAAGTAAAAACTCTAATAGAGCAGGTCTGTCCCCTCTTCCTTTTTCTTTGTCTGTGCTATGAGATCATGCCTGTCTTCTTGGTCTCATCCTGTTCTCTTACTTTTTTTGCTTGAGTTGTTTTGTTTCAATGTATTGGATCTTTTGCCAGGTTTCTCCAGTAAATTTCAACACCCTCTTACCTATTTTCTGTACCCCTACTTGCAGTCATCCCTATCAGGAAAATCTCCTCTCTCCATTGTTTTATTGGCTTAGTTCTTAGAATATAATAATTCTTTATGGTTATCGTTCTTGTTAAGGATCTGCATTCCTAATCCCACTCTCTCTCTTGATCTTCCCCCTTGTTTCATCATCATCCCTTTCCACTTTGAATTATAACCTTCTGCATGTGTTATTTATGAGTTTTAACTGTGTAGCTCTAAAATAGCAATGTCCATTTTGTTACGTAGTCAGGAAAACATTAAATGCTTTTATGCACTGGGCACTTCAGCTGTAGGATTTTTTGCTTAGGTCAAACCAAATAAAACCGACCAGCACCAAAAAGTTAGTTTATTGGTTAAGGCAAACATATAAAATCCACTAAGCGCTTTCACCCACTCACTATCCTGGGCATCATCAGAGTGGAATAAACATTCTACAATCCCATTGCTTTATAAAAATATAATTGTTAAAACTACCCCCTTGTGGCCAACGGAAGTTCAATTAAGTAATTATGTTAATTATTTATATTAGTTGCTAAATGTTGAAAAACAACCTAGATAAAGAGCCTAAAACATCTAAGTACATATGACAATAAATAAAAGAAATAGTACAACATCTGAATAAATGACATAGTTAAAAAGTTGTTAAACTGTATAATAAAGGGAACTTGATGAATAACAATAAAAAATAATAGAAAGTAAAAAAAGCCTGATGACATTTAAACCAAGTGCAATTTATGTTTTAATATACTAGATATGGAAATATGTTCATTTATACCAGGAGTGTTAGATGCATTAAGTCTTAATTGCCACAAACACTCCTTAACTTCTAAAAGAGTTTTATCATCGCCACCCTTCACATTATAGGGAACTCTGTCAATAATAAAAAATAAACATCTTTTAAAATCATTAGTTTTGACTGTGTATCAAAAGGGGACTAGTGACTTTTTTGTTCCTGATATCCCTGACATGCTCCAGAATACGTGTCCTTAATTTCTTTATAGTTTTTCCTACATAAAATGGGGTGCAGTTGAGGCAAGTGGCAATGTAAACAATCATATTAGTGTTGCAGTTGCCAAAACGAGGGCATCGAATAGTTCTCTTATAATTGTGTACTGCAATGTAAGGTCCATCATTTAATGTATTTACACATAGTACAGAAGCCACATTTACTCATCCTAGACATTTTATATAAATTCTTATTCACATCAATTTCCATTAATTCCTTAAATGCATTCCCTTGCTGTAAGTAAACACTGGACCACTGCCTAAAATTGGTAAAAACCCTCTGTTAAACGCACTATTCCAAGTTTCCTGTATGATGATTTTTAATTTTACCGCCTCATCATTAAAAGGGAGTAACCATGCCTGTCTTTTAGTTTCACCCTCCACACAACCATCGTCTATACATCTTTTCATGGTGGTATTTATTGCATCATTTAAAAAACCACCTTTTAGAATGGGCTTAAAAACAGTGTTTCTTTTGATTTTCACCTCATTACTTATATTGAATAAGGTGTCTTGGGGATATCCTCTTTCAATAAACATATTTATCAATTTTGACATTTCGTCATCACTCACAAGCCTAGATAGTCTCACCATTTGTCCTTTCATTACATTTTTCTTTTGAAAGTAAGGGTGACAACTGTCGAAGTGTAAAAATTAATTTGAATGTCTTTTTCCAGTAGATGTTAGATTTCAAGTTACCATTATCTTTGTACAGTAAGATGTCCAAATATTCACATTTTTCTTGTATTTTACTAGTGAATTTTAGGAATGATGTGGTTGCACCTATATAGTCAACGAATTCAAGAACTTCATGAGTTGTCCCCTTCCAAAAAATCAAGATGTTGTCCAAAAAGCACAAATACAGCGCTATTTTGGACATATATCTTGAAGTAAAGACCCATTGTTTTTCCCATTCTGCCAAAACCAAATTGGCATATATGGGTGCACATCTGGCTCCCATAGCCACGCCAGTACTCTGTTTAAAATATTCTCCATCAAATATGATGAAATTGTTAAGGAGAACCATCTCCATTAAATCCACCATCAACTTATGTTTTACAGTGTGTAAATTACTGTACCTCCAAAAGACAACTGTCAAACATTGCCAACCCTTCTTCATGCGGAATAGTGGAGAAAAGGTTCACATCTGCTGTGACCATGACAAATTCATCATTAAAATCTGTTTCTCTAATAAGCATGTCAGGGATATTAGGAACAAAAAAGTCACTAGTCCCCTGTTTATACACAGTCAAAACTGTAATGATTTTAAAAGTTTTATTTTTTTTTTATTATTGACAAAGTTCCCTATAATGTGAAGGGTGACTGATAAAACTCTTTTAGAAGTTAAGGAGTGTTTGTGTCAGTTAAGACTTAATGCATCTCACACTCCTGGTATAAATGAACATATTTCCATATCTAGTATATTAAAACATAAATCAAACTTGGTTTAAATGTCATCAGGCTTTTTTTACTTTCTATTATTTTTTATTGTTATTTGTTGGTCATAAAGTTCCCTTTATTATACAGTTTATTAACTTTTTAACTGTCATTTATTCAGATGTACTATTTTATTTATTGTCATACATATTTAGTTGTTTTTAGGCTCTTTTTCTAGGTTGTTTTTCAACAACATTTAGCAACTAATATAAATAATTAACATAATTACGTAATTGATTAACTTCCATTGGCCACAAGGGGGTGGTTTTAACAATTGTATTTTTATAAAGCAATGGATTGTAGAATGTTTATTCTACTCTGATGCCCAAGATAGTGAGCGGGTGAAAGCACTTAGTGGATTTTATATGTTTGCCTTACCCAATAAACAGTTAACTTTATGGTACTGGTTGGTTTTATTTTGTTTTACCAGTTTTTTTTCTTTTTTTGCTTAGGTCATTTGTATGTTTGCATTGAGAAGTGAAATGTTTTCTTACAGTCAGTCTGTTTGTTTTTACAGGTTGTTATACTCCATCATATGCTGTCCAAAGCCGCTGTAAAGGCCAGACCTTCTGTCTTGTGGTGTTACAAGAAAGAGCTTGGGTTTAGCAGGTATTTTTTTTACTTTTAACACAATGTTCACTTCACGGTTAACAGTATAATTCAGATATTTCAGTAAATATTCATGTACCATTATCAACACTTTGTCTTCTTGGAAAGGCTTACTGATTATCATGCTAACATTGAAACCTAAGTTCAGTTATGCATGAAATAGAACACTCTCTAGGAAATAGAAAAAAAGGCCAAAGAAAGTGAACGATGAGTGCATGACAGCCTATCAGGT